>NW_017537678.1:592720-606341 GCF_001853355.1 Bactrocera latifrons
ACTCACGTAAAACCACAACGGACTCTGTCAACAGTGACGCGAGTGCGACGACTGTTTGTTTGGTGACAGGAGATATGTATTTCGTCTTGCCCTCGTTCGAACGACCGTAGAGGTCCTTCCCTATTCTGACGGAGCTTTGCTATTAGTTTTGCGGGGATACCAAATTTAGACATCGCGGCATAAAGGCAGCTCCTTTTCGTGTTGACGAAAGCAGCTGTGAAATCAATGAAGAGGTGGTGTCTGTCGATTCTCTTTTCACGGGTCTTTTCCAAGATTTGGCGCATGGTGAATATCTGGTCGGCTGTTGATTTTTCAGGTCTGAAGCCACACTGATAAGGTYCAATCAGTTTGTTGACGGTGGGCTTTAATCGTTCACACAATACGCTCGACAGAACCTTATATGCGATGTTGAGGAGGCTAATCCCACGGTAGTTGGCGCATATTGTGGGGTCTCTTGTTTTGTGGATTGGGCAGAGCACACTTAAATTCCAATCGTTGGGCATGCTTTCGTCCGACCATATTTTACAAAGAAGCTGGTGCATGCTCCTTATCAGCTCTTCGCCGCCGTGTTTGAATAGCTCGGCCGGCAATCTATCGGCCCCCGCCGCTTTGTTGTTCTKCAGGCGGGTAATTGCTATTCGAACGTCTTCCAGGTCGGGCAGTGGAACGTCTGCGATGTCGTGGCAATCATATTCATATCTCCAATGCTAACAATCACATTATGTCATACCATATAGTGTTGGAAAGGTCAGATTTTAAGCTTCATTAAACAAAAAATTAAATTCCGGAAAATTGAAAAAAAGTTATAACTGTTCAAAAATGGGAGGAAATAATGAAGAAATTCGCTAAATTTTGAAATTTTTGTATAAAACAAGAAAAAACGTTAACTTCGGCTGCACCGAAGCTAAAATACCCTTCACAGGGTTATTTCTTTTAGTAACTATGTGCCCAGTTTGTATAGAAGCTATATGCTGTAGTAATCCGATATGAACAATTTTTTCGGAGAATATGTTATTACCTTAAACAGTAATCCATGTCAAATTTCCTGAAGATACCATGTCAAAGTTGTCCATACAAGCACTTGATTCCGTTCGTTCGGCTTGTATGACAGCTATATGCTATAGTGAGCCGATATGGGCCGTTCCGACAAATGAGCGGCTTCTTGAAGAGAAAATGACGTTTACAAAATTTCAAAATGATACCATTAAAACTGAGGGACTAGTTCGTATATATCTATACAGACGGACGGACGAGCAGACGGCCAGACAGACATGGCTAAATCAACTCAGCTCAACATACTGATCATTTATAAATATACTTTGAAGTGTCTCGGACGCTTCCTTCTGGGTGTTACAAACTTCGTGACAAACTTAATATACTCTGTTCAGGGTATAAAAAGGAAGAACGCCAGCAAGCTGTAGTCTCGCTTTCGTTCTGGAAATTTCTTGATGGAATAATGTCGCTGGCGGAAAAATGGTTGATCAAAATGGTACATATTAGGTTATTTATTTGTTATTATAAATATAAGAGTGCCCAATATGATTCTTTTTTTTAAGAAAAAAAATATCTTAAAAATTTTTACAAATATGGGTTTTGAACAAATGGTTATGATTTAAAATATAATATTGATATTTAAGAATTGTATTGAATTATAACATAAAGAGATAAAAAAAAGTACCCTGTATTCGTCTCCTGGTTCTAAGATACCTTCTCACCAATTTTCAACCGTTCTTGATTTATAAATAGTGTAGATAATTAATATCATAAGATAGAGGACATTAAGATGCTTCTAACAAATCATTTGTGAAAATAAAACAATTATGTACAAATTTGAGTTGTGTCGCAATTTTGCACTTGCTAAAAATTTCACACAAAATCTGCTTCGTAAACTGTAATACAAGCCATTAACAGCATGAAATGCATAAATATTTCGGTTTTTGAAAGAAATTTTCATTTTCATTATCGTCAATAATCATCAACGCTGGCAGTTTGTCATAACGAAAGTCATGGCAGAAGCACAAATGCGAAGTGTGAAAAAATAAAAGAAACGCCTTCAGCCACTTGGTTGCTCTTTAAAGCCATACCGCATTTTGCAAATGTGGGTTGACAGCCATGAAACGCTCGCATTTCTTTTACGAACTGTTTGCGTTGTGTGAAAGCTGCAAAAGCCATTCAGGCAATTTGAATAGCAACATTTGGCATTGCTTTCACATTTCGGGCATTCCTCGAAAATCATATAATATCATATATATGCTTAACACACACACACACACACATTAAATGCAAAAGCAACAAACGCTCAGGCAGACGCGCTTGCGTGTGTGTATTGGTGTGACATATTTTGCATTTTGCCTGTGTGTGCGTGGGTGTGTGTGATTTAGTGTCGACATTGGCATTCAAATAAACTGTCACGCATTTGGCATTTTCATGTGACTTTTAGTCAGCCCTTGCTCTCATTTTCTCTCCTACGGTTTTCTTTGGCTTATTCCAATTTTTTCAAAGCTGTTTTGTATGTGTGCGTATTTGGCTGTATGTGTGTGTGCTTGAAATGTCCCTGAAACTGTAATCATTTGCTTGGCTTTCCGCACACACACTCTCATATTTAGCGATTATGTGTTGTTGTTTTTGTTGGTGGGGGCGTGTGTGTTGTCTACACCTGTTCCGCTTTATTTGGTCTGTGCGTTTGAATAAATGTGTCATTGTGCTGAGCTTTTGTCGCAAAACAGTCGTAGGAATTCGACGGTTCGTAGAAGTAAAAAAGTTCTTGTTTTTGCTTGAAAGATAAAAATTTGATGTTTATATTAGATCTGAGTGTTTAAATGACGCTAGTAAATGCTTCTAAAGCCATCGCACTTACCTTATAAATTCCGAATATTAACATCACGCTCAGCACTATCATGGACATTTGTGTGCCGATAATGGCGAAATAGGCTATTTGAACACCTGAAAGAGAAGAATTGGACGCAAAAAATATAATATTTATTATATACTTATATTATATTTCATTTCATATTTTTTCAAATTATGAGAATTTATTATCTTTATACAAATAATCGAGTATTTTGTTTTTAAAGATTTTATATAGACTCTGTTCAGATAAAAAACTTTATTTCCTTAGCATTTGTGGATATTACATTGTGTTTAAAATAAATTTCTGTCACGGCGAAAATCGCATTCGATGGAACGATGAGCCGTATGAGATATATGACGGCATTGACATAATTCAGCGAATTAAAAGACAGCGGCTACGCTGGCTAGGTCATGTTGTCCGAATGGACGAAAACACTCCAGCTCTGAAAGTATTCGACGCAATACCCGCCGGGAGGAGCAGAGGAAGAGGAAGACCTCCACTCCGTTGGAAGGACCAAGTGGAGAAGGACCTCGCTGCGCTTGGAATATCCAATTGGCGCAACGTAGCGGAAAGAAGAAACGACTGGCGCGCTGTTGTTAACTCGGCTATAATTGCGTAAGCGGTGTCTACGCCAATTAAGAAGAAGAAGAGTCACAAGTATACAAGTTCTTGGCAAATTTATGCTATTGAGATATTGGGTTCCCAACGTTTGAGTATTTCTAAAATTATAGTTCCTTAGTTCAAAGGAAATCGGAAGTGTACTGAGCTGCAAGCGATAAGGCTCATTGTGGTCTCCAGTAGCAACATTCAAAATAAAACTAAGCAACAACTCGCTGATAGAATAAATTGTTTGTAACTATTCTTCTCAAGCCAGCAGCAATTTTTTTTTTTTTTAATATAGAACATGCTTATATTAAAATAGTCATTCTTTACAGGCATGCATGATATGGCATTGCATGTCCCTTCAAACTGGGATAATACCTGTTAATGATTTGCTATTCTAAGAATTCGATTTGACAACATTTTATATTGTAGAAAAATTCATTAAGACCATAACATTAGGTTGTCAAATATCTCCGGCTTTTTATATTTTGAATTTGGCGGCTAAGTATAAAGCGGCACAGAGCTCGTATCTGGTAACATCTTTGAAAGATCTTGACATAACCTACAAAACGACTCTGTGCATGATTAGTTTGAATATTACGTTCAACAGTAATAGAGGTGTAAACATGGAGTGTACTAACATCGAAATTCGTACTATTTTAAAGTTTTCCTTCGTTAAAGGTAAATCCGCTAGAGAAGCATTCCGTGAGATTAATGATGTTTTGGGAGATGGTACTCTATCTTCGAACTGCGGAGGAATGGTTTAGATGATCCAGAGCGACGTGAAAACGACACCATGGACAAGCCAACCGGCGGAAGACCTGTGACGACGAATACCGATCAAATCATGGAAAAAATTGAGTTAGACCGGCATGTGGCAACTCGTGACATCGCCCAGAAGATGGGAGTTAGTCACCAAACCATTTTAAACCATCTGCAGAAGGCTGGAAAAGCTTGATGTTTGGGTGCCGCATGATTTGAAACCTTCTGGACCGAATCAACGTCTGCGATATGCTGCTGAAATGGAACGAACTCGACCCATTTTTGAAGCGGTCGCTTATCGTTTCGCGATAATATCAAGCGAAAACGGTCGTGGTCGAAGGCCGGTGAAGGAACGTTTGCCACCCACTATTAGCTTCTCCCATCTACTACGAACAACTTGACCGCTTGAAGCAGGCTGCTGAAGTTCTTACTTCTTTACTTTCTTCGCTATTGTACGACTTCTCGATAAGCCAAAAAATTTGGGGAGTGGTCTTTTCAGTGTGTTCTTGAACAAGTTTAGTGTTACAACTCGAAAACGACGGTCACTTGCTGGATGTGTTAAATAACTTTTCTGGTAAGTGTGTACTCATCTTTTAAAATTACAATTTATCCTCCTTTGATATTGTTTGTCGGAATTTTCTACTCCTTTCTTTGTTTTCAACAATTTTGTTAGTTCTTTCAAACCTTGATATGAACTTCCTCTTTCTTCTCAAATGCTGCAGCTTCATCTTTTAATTCAACTATAATTCTTATTTGCCATATTTCTCCAAAATGCCAGGTATCAATTTAGTTGAAACCTCAGTTACTGAATGTTCAAAGACTTTTCTGAAAATTCATTTTCTGAAATAAATTCTTTACGCTGAATAGAACTTTTGCTGGACATGGTACCAATAGTATTATCTGTTCTGTTGATTCAGCCAATTCAGTTTTTTTCCTCAGTTCAAAGAGAATATATATAATATAAAATTTTGGAACTTTGGTAGTTAATTTTAATTCCATGTCAAAGCGGTAAAGAATTTCCGGTTTTTTTCTATAGTAAATTCCTCTATAAGCACACCACAGTAAAAGGAACTATAAGTAATTTCGGGATCTCCTTCTTGTGGTCTCGTTTTACAACGATTAAACTTCTCGAAATACTCCGCCGTTATTTAAAAGTACAATTTTTGAACTTCAAAAGAAAATTTTGTTTATAATTTGTGTGAACATTGTGCATCTGAGAAACACAATTTAAATTGTTTGATATGAGTTTTTCTGAGCTGTTCAATTTTCCTTTTGAATATGGAGATTTTTCTCATTGAAAGGTTTTCCGATTCTCACCAGGCATATTCCCTTTGTTTCATCATAGTGACAGAACACTGTGTTTAGTTTCTTACTAACACGGCTTATGTGATCAATTTAATAGGCAGGAATATATATGGAATACTTTTTTTTTAATTTGCCTGTATTTTTACAAATAAATCGACCGCAATCTATGTATACACTTCTTCTAGTATTCTGAAATGCTTTATTGGTAGAATCAATGGCTATCAATTGGAAATGGAAAACACCGTAAATGTTCAGTAAATATTCATACTTAAGTTGAAATACATAACTTCATAGGTATACAGGATTCCTATCATAAATCTAAATTGGTTCAAATGCTGAATTCTTCATATTTAGTACATAAGTTTCCAGGTCCTTTAGTTCAATCACATTGAAAACTCAGTGAGGTTACGCAAAATGTGAGGATTCTTAGGAAAGCTTCCATAATTCTGTATCTCCGGTATGGACCTAGAAATGCGAAGCACCATATGGCTCTTATACCACTCTCGGAAGAGCTCCGTTATACTTTTAAAGCACAATTAAACAAATTTGCTAAGTTTTGACACTAAATATTATTAAAAAATTAATTAAATTTATCTCTTCCAAAATTTAGCTGTGTCAGTAGCGCTCCACAATACCCATTTCTATTGAATACATAATATTGTGTGCGGTTCATCAAAAATTTGAAAACACATATTCCAGCTGGCTCCAGCTATTATCACAGGTTCGTTACAATTCAGATTTGACTTTTCAAGGCCCGCAGAAAACAGAGCCCGTGTCGGCACTGACGAAAGATTAATTGAATTTTTTCCAGTCGAATTGCATTTGAGCAGCGCATTATGCTCACGGAAGCATTAAAGACTTATGAACCTCTTCTCCATTTTGTATTTGAATTTTTATTTTCGTATAGCGCTTGAATATTACAGAAAATTTCATATAACTGTTGAGTTGCTTCTGTGCCAAAACTTCGCAACAGAGCAATTAAAGAGTTTCTTCTTGGTTCAGTCTTTTATTGCACTTGTCGCTGATATTGCTTAACTCCTCACTTATGTATTTACTTAAAATGAACCCTAGATAATAACGGTCACATGGAACTTGTGGGCAAAGCTTGACAAGTTTTTCAGCCGGCTGTCGGTCAAGTAATGCGGACATTGCCTCACCAATAGACAGTTCACAACTGCATATCTCACATAAATTGACAATCGGCTTACAGAAGTCTGGCCAGCTGATGTTAAGCTGCCGCTTATAGCATCACCTGTGTGAGAATTAGAGCCTATAAGATCAAAAGTTCTTCATGGAGAAGAATGAAATGTGTAAAATGTGTGAGGATTATACGTTTATCCGTGTGTGGCAAATAAGTTGCATATATCTTGTATATATACGAGCGCTCAAATGGACTGAATTATTTATTCCGCCAAAGGTTAAGTAAATAAATATGTTTTTACGGTTGGACAGATAGCTGGAAGTGAAGTGAATTTAACCTATTTTATACAAGGAAGATGTGTATACATATATACTTACCATAGTAGACATCCTCCAACGATTCCACCTTGCGCATATTCACATTTATCCGCCAGGAGTAAATCAAAACAATCAGGAGTGACATATTCTGCGAACGAAAGCAACAAAAACAAATAAATACTCGCAGTTGTGGGTTACAAATTGTCACTCAGATGAATAATTGCATTATTAATGAATCATTAAATCCACTCATATCATATCGGTCATAAAAGTCACTCATACGCCCCCCACACTATTTTTCCTTTCAGTCTGTATAATTGTAAGCTGCCGTGCACAAAAGAGGCAAAAGCAAAGGTAAAACGCACTTAAAAGTGAGCGTGAAACCATTTAATAACTCGACTTTTTGATACACTTAATTCATTTAATTGATGTCATTAATGTAATTAACGTATCACAATAAGCCATAAATTATTAAACACACAAATGCAAATGTGTACATACTCTCATAAAAACGAGTATAAATGTATGCATAGAATGTATATATATTAGGGTGCGTCAAAAGTAACTTATTTTATTGACTTTATACTCCAAAAAATTTCTAACAGCTACTCAAATTCTGTCCATATTTGAGCTTTGAAGGTTAATATGAAGGTCCTCCGTTCTTCCTTTTCCTCGTTTTTCGTTGTAAAAAGAAAAATACTTAAGTATTGTATATAGTTTAAACACATTTGTATTAAATCGAGTTCCCCATAAAGTTGTCTGTTATAACTTTTTCGTACCCATACGGCTCAAAAGTTTAAAAGGCAACAAATTAGTTTTGTCCGCAAGTTATGAAATTCATGGAAGTAAAATGCGCCTTTAAATAATTAAACTTTAGCTATGGATAATGATTTTGAATGGTGAGGTTCGCGAAAAATAATACGGAAAATAAAAAAGCATCAGGCAGGCGCTGTCCTTAATCATGAAAGGGTGTACAAATGTCTTCCTCTTTACCTTAATCTTGATTTTAAGTTTGCAATAAGCAATTATAGGTTGCAGAGGTCTGACACTGGTTGCGATAAATAGCAGCTTCTTGGGAAGAAAATGACTTGAGAAAATTTTTAGACTATTTTTTCAAACACTGAGGGATCAGTGCGCGCATTTGCAGACAAAGGGGCATGACCACATACTTGTAAATCGACTCAGCTCGTCGTGATGCTATTAATACAAGTATATGTATATTTTATAGGCTCTCTTTCTTCTGAGTGCTACAAACTTAATATACCCTATTTAAGATATAACAACGAACCCTAATTTGTATCATGTATTCACATAAGTTGTCACAACTGTGCATATAGATCACATGACGGCGAATGAACGCGAGTTATATCTAGCTAATCTTCTATCTAGAGGTGAAGAAAATCGCTTTACGACAACACTGAGTATGAACTGAATAATTGAAATAACAATTTTGATTTGGCATTGAAAAAATAACTTAAAAGTACTAGGGAAGGTCTTTTAAAATGAGGGATGAAGAAGTAGTTGAAGGGACGAGATTTCTGTTTAAGCTATTTTAATAATATTTATTTATATTTTTCTTAAAAAATTATGATATTTATTTATATTCAAAATATAATCACGGGTAGCTACTTATGTGTCACTCAGAGCTTACTGAAAAGTTCCAATGGAGATTCACGATCTTATTTTCATGAGAAACGTGATCATTCATAAATATATTTAGGTGAGCAGCCATCATATTGCTGTTGTATATAGTTACAATGGTTGTTAGATTAAAATGGTTATTTGAGGTAGCAGAAGGGAACGTAGAAAGCGCAAAATGTGCTATATTGTTATGGCAAGAAGCGGCAATAAACGCAATATAAATTGATTTTATTTTGGTTTATTCTAAGGTGATTTTCACCTACATTGGTACGATAGAAAATCACAAAAGCGTACGGTTTCACGGCATCACTCTTTCCCAACTACCGTATTTGTGGCTTGGGTTCATAGAGAAAACACTATTTGACAGCAATAACAACACGTTCGTCTCAAGATTGCGTTTTTCATTTTAGCAGCTTCTGTGTATTCCACATACCGGTTGCTGATCATAGACATTATTTCCTCACAAAAATATGCTCTAAAGTATTATGAAATATACTCTGGAACGAGATGTCGGTATTGTGTTGCCTCACAAGTTTATTAATTTTACCGTAAGAATAAATATTTGAACATCCCGACAGCGAAATTATACTAAAACATTCAATATGAAGTTTTGTGTCACGATAGAAAGGTTGGAGAGCCTTTACCAGATGTCGACGTGGAAGCAACTGCATTTGAAGGATGGCTAAAAGCCAAGCTGTCCGTAATTCTGCAAACCCAGTGTTATTATAAATCTTAAATCTTCCGCTCTATTTAATGAAGTTCTGTCATACGATTGAAATGTATACCAAAATAATTCAGTGATGCTTTTATAAAATTATTAAAGAAAGTACGTAGTTATAATAGTAATGATGAAACGTCCAATATTTTGGCAATATTGGTTCGAAAATTTCATCATATTGAGCTTTTGAAATGAATTACGGGTATCATATAGGGTAAGCGGAACTGTATCTAATGAAAACCATGCTGTCAGTCCTCTTGGGCAACTATTTCGAGCCAAACTTCTAAAGCTCTCAAAACGAGGGGGTTAGTTTTAATCTGTTTTTTTCACAACAATGTATATAATTAAATCATATGATCTTCACGGTTAATGCACCGAACCAATTTTTGATATGATTTGGACACCAGAAACTCATTCCATAAAGTGATGGACTTATGCTATCTAGTTGGCTCTTGAAATATTTAGCCAAAATGAGAAGGACTTTCAATTAATTTTTCTATGTTTTTATTATTTATCGGCTTGATATGCAAATAACACCAAAAAGGAATTACTTCTCAACATAAGGAAATCTCAAAAGATCGTTGAAGATTGTACATACTCTGAATATGCTTAACTGGTTATCCCAGAAATATAAAGTAAAAATAAAATAAAAGTAAAAATAAAAGTTTAAAACTCACTGAAAATTATATTTATTTGAAATAGACTCTGTATAAAAACGACAATATATTGAAGCTAAGTGCAGCTTACTAGTTTTACACGTGATTATAATTGGTCACAGCATAGTTCAACAGATTTTCGTTGGGGTCATTATAAAGGCCACTTTAGTTTTCAATTAAAACCGTAAATAAAATTCCGAAAATCCTTATATGGTATTTTGCGCGGATTCTAAAGGCGTCAGAATCAGAATCAACTTAGTAGTTTAGACACGCTCCAATTACGCAACGGCTAAAACAAATACGTCGAAATTATTCACATTTCAAAACAAATCCATCCGACTACATGCCTACCGTATGATGTGTTTTAATAAAAGCAAATATTAAATAATAAATAAAAACGGAAAATTCACTAGCAAAATGCAACAGTTCCATTGTCCCCTCACACACTCCCGCACACATACATACGCGTGTACCATTGTGTCGCCGCACCCGGCAAGTCTACAAAAAAGACATACACAATGTCAGTACCATATATGTATGCCACATGCCACACGCCACACGTATTAAAAGCGCACAAATTTAATTTAATTTTTAATGCCATTTACGCGCACTAGTCGGCCCGGCGGGGCGTATGCGTGATTTTATTTCGTTGTTTGGCTCTTTGAGCTAAATTCATTTTTGTTTCGCTTATTTGAGCTGCGGCACAATGTCACGCAGAGATTTGTGCTTGCTAAGGTGGCACTGATAGCTGATTTTTAGCCGAGAATTATATTTTGAGAGAGAATATCATATATTCCCAGGTTGTGCCGTCTTGATCTATCAAAGTATCGGTATCGAAGCAGGTCGTTATTAATCCACCCTGCTCATATTGAGGTTTCAGGGCTTTTAATTGCAAGTCTATCTCTTTCTACGAAAATTTTTTACCGAACCATAAATAAAATATTTATAGGTATTACGCCTATTCAGAACCAGAACCATTATATAACTTTTCCAAAGATAATCGCAAGAAGTATATAGTTTGAAGACGCAGGATAACTTCAGTGTTCGAATACTAATATATCTAAGTATTAACATTTAGTTACATATGTCACGGATCGGAGTAAATTGTTATTTTCGACAACGTTTTCTTTCCTAATAAAGGCCTCTACCATATCAGTGGAAGCCTACAACACAGGACTTAACGAAGACGTCAGTTGGAGAACGATTTTGATCTTTGAAAATTTTAATATGAAAATAAATTGGAACATAATGATGAATACTAATGGTCCAGTACAACAGTCTCAATAAAATTTTCGAATGGCATTATTTAATGTGTTCTTAGAGCTTGTGAATTTCAAAGACTTGTCAGCTTACAATACTTTCAAAGTCATAACACAGTTACGGCAGAAGCATAGCATGAAATAAGAGGAGCGAAAAGTACATTGGCCTTAGAAAAAAGTAAGTTTGGCTAGAAAATTGTACTGGCCACAAAATGTTACCCAGCACCAAGCAACATTACCAGTATATGATCACAAATTGGTCAGTTGCAAATAGTCTCTAAAACAAAAATAAATGTAAATAGGAACATATGCATACAAGGTGGCTCAGGCGGTAGCTGTATCCATAAATGCACATACAATATAATATAAAAATATAAAAAACATCAAATCGGTGACACTCGCAGTTGAATATACTCTTCAACATGACAGCTGAGGCTTCGAAGCGCTGCTCCCACAAAGGCAATACAGTTCCTTTATGGCCGCGATGTGATTTTAGTTCAAGTGGAAAAGCGTTAAGGGCTTAAGTCTTAGTTTCAGCATCTAATTTTGCTAACCAAACTGAACATTTGTGGCTTTTAAAGAATTGACAAAGTTATAAGACACAAAAAAGTGAACACAACTTAATCTAAATATTTTCAATAAAAGGACGAGGCAGTTCGAACTTCGTAACAGCAAAATGCAATACATTATTTGGCACAAATTTATCTGTTACATTATAAAGAATGGTTCCAATTTTATACCCCCCGTCCGAAATCTTCCGATTGTTGTCAGAATAATACCAAAAATTTCGGAAGCATTGCGGCTTATCCTTTGTCAATTATTGTTATCAAACTTTTTGATTTCGAAAAATCTATCAATTTTTAAATAATCTACACAAAAGATTTTTAAGTGGACCCTACTACAGCACTCTCACCACCTTAAGCCTAAAAACATTGCCAACATCCCCTTTCAGTCTCTCCTTTTCACGCATCACTCAAGCATGCTTAATTTCCTTGCTTTGTTTCAGCTGTAATTGACAGTTGAATTTTCGTTTTTAGCTTGTGCTGCGCTACTTTTTTTCGCACTCGCTTCAAATTATACTCACAATTGTGTAAATCGCGCTTGTTAACGCCAAATTTTTCGCATGTAGCATGCGACAACATCCTGTCCCCGTTAGCGGTCCATATGGATACAATATCACCGATTTCATTTTCTCACCAGCGCCGACGCCAACACCAACGCCGGTCGCCGCCGCCACAACACACGTTTTATGTTTGGCTTTCATTTTCATATTTTTCTCACGGATTTGTTGTTGTTATTTTTACTGTTCGTTTTTGTTTTTGTTTTGTTTTGGTGTCCTTGCTGTCGTTTGTGCGGATATTATGCAATAATAACGGCACTATGGCAGTAGCACGCGCGTGTTTCACACACCTTTCGCAGCCACTAATAGATTTTGTGTGAATGTTGTAGTTGTATTTGCATAACGCTGTTGTAAATAGTGTTGCTGTTGTAGTTTGGTGAGCACTAGCGGTGCTTAGGATGAGTCATACGCCACAAAAATGCCGTTAGTTTTATATAACTGTAGGTGCATTGCTTTGTATGCGCCTTTAATTCACTTCAATTCTCGTTTCAATTTCTGTTTTATTTTGATTGTTCTGCTCTACGACATGCCTCTGCAATTTGAAGCTGCTTATTTGTCTGTTTGCCTGCGGTTTATCGCTTTGCAGCTCAGCATAGCAGCATACTTAATGTTACGTATACGCCCTGTCGTACCACGCAAATGATGTAAGTTTTGGTTTGGTTTGGTCAGTTGGTTCTTCATATAAATCTCAGCAGGATTTACATGATTCACAGTAACTTTGACGCCTGTAAAGAGAAAGATTGTAACTTTTAAAATATGCGGTTGCCGGTTTCCAATAAAAATAATTTGCGTACAAATATTTAAAGAAATGCATAGTATAAACTACCGTAGATTACAGTTTCCATGGAAATTTATTTAACATTTCTATCAACTTAACTGCGAATAAGCCGCCGTTTCGTTAACCTGATTGCTTTCGAAAACTTTCTAAAGCAGACAATTATTTTAGATTCTCTTAAAGATAAAAAGTTAAGAAAATAAACAAATCCATATCGGTATCCACCAGTTAACTATCACTTCTCCGGCGATTTTTAAAGGCGCTTTGGCTTTTGCTACAACTTTGTTACGACTAATACAAATGCAATCATAGCTAAATCTTTTTCTATATAATAAACAGGATTTGAAAAAAGGGATCGCAGCCAGAATGGGTATTACAAATTTCGATTGCGCACTTGACGTTTTATTGCGTATGAATATTCTCTAAATATTGAACATCTATATATATATATATATACAGTTACATACATATAC
>NW_017537678.1:606374-619887 GCF_001853355.1 Bactrocera latifrons
ATATGTATACAACAATACTTTGTTTGGTGTGTGTACAAGTCATCTAAGATCGAAAAATCTTGACCTCCGCTGAACTCATAATAAAATATTTTTGTTTGCCAATCTTGTGTTGTTTTCCTTGCCAAACAAAGCCTCGAAGCTTTGCATTTTATTCTTAACAAGGTATTGTTATTGTTGTAAAGGTTTTAACTTTTTTTAAAGACCTCAAAATGCTTAAGCTTTAATATAGCGACGTGCTCTTCTCATTTGTCTCATATATAGTTGGGTGCGTTGCCATGCTTTGTCTTCCACAGATGGAAGGTTTCAACCAGATTATCTGCTAAGGGTACCCTAATTATTAGAAAAACAATCAAACTGCCAATATTTTTGAGCAAGATTTAAGACTTGACTCTGGGAGTCAGTTTAAGAGGCAACTTCTGTTGAGTTTTGGTCATGATATGTTGTTGTTGTGACGACAACAAGAGTCTGCAAATAATTTTGACGAATTCACAGTCCTCTTTCGAATCAAAATTTGGGTGCATGTCTTGTGAACGAATCACTTATAAGCCGACTAAATTATTACCTGGTTGAGATTTTATTTAAGTAAGAGGCTGGATTGATTGGGCTGACAAATTAAAAAGTTATCTATAATTGATTATTTGGTGACGCTGTTATCTATACCTATATCAATATTAGAACTCGCTCTGCTATGGAAAGGAGTAACGACCTTGCTGGTGAGATTAAATCAGCAAAACGTACCTTCTGGTCAAATTCGTAATTAGAAAAAAAGAAAGAAAACCACAAATTAAAAAAAAAAACTGTCAATGTAATTGGGCTTCGATTTGGATGTCAAAGGCAATATCAGTTTTAACTTTGGACTTCAAAATACACACCTTAAGACTCTACTGAGACAGAACCATAGTATCAACACCACAAAAATATTATCAATGATAATGGATTGAGATATTTTGGTCTACAAGTAAAAAATTATGTGTACTAGTTCTAATAAGTAAGCTTGACTAAGCTCAAGCGACTTCGATTGGAGTTTCGAGCCAAATTTTTTTCAGCGATGGGGTCTATTTCTGGCTCAATGTATGTAAACAAGCAAAATTTCCGTATGTAGAGGATAGTAGATATTCAAGAAGTGCCATTTCATACAGAATAGCAATGGTTTGGTAGGCCGGTGGAATCATCGGTCCATATTTTTTCGAAAAAAGCCTGTTAAATGCAATCGTTTTAGCGCCATGGTAACCGACTAGAATAGATTGGTTTATCAACTGAATTAAGGAATCGTTTGTGTATACAAAATGAGCATTTCTCTTTTGTTTCCGAATAAAATATAATAATATGCCTTAATTTGCCAACTTCCTGAAACATGCATTTCTAAGCAAATTTCCGCTGTTGTTATAGCTTGCAACCCTTTTTTTTAAGGAATTAGCCTCATCTTCACTATGTACTACTGAACCTAATAACACAGAACACACACAGAAAATTTTACACATTTACAGTTACTGAACTCTACAACTCACAGGGAAAAAGCGGTAATTCCACGTGTTCACACCTCAATCGGCACATTTGCACTCAAAAGCGAAACACAAATAGCCACTAAGCTGCACCTTTTCGTCTTAGATTGAGCAACGCATTTTCTATGCGGATCACGAAGCTTTTCAGTACGCCTTTATACTCGCTTACACTTGTAGCTTAACGCTATTAATTCAAACCCACTCACATGCACGTCTGAAATGAAAGCCACGAAACATGTGCTCTTGAGCCCGACACTATGTATAATTGGCCACACAGCTGCCACTTGAAATTTTTACACCTCGCTCGATAAGCTTTGAACTTTCCCACCATCAACGTGCACACACACACACACACTTAAGCAAACTGGCAAGTATGGCAATTGTGAATATGGGTTAAGCAAACGCTGAGGATAATACATGCATAACAAATTCAAAATATTTCCGTAAGGTTGTGTGAGTGTGTAGGCGTTATTGAGCGTATTTTCAACTCTGACAATTTGAATTTGAGTTTCCAATCAAAACTACAGACACACGTGACTGGCAAGCAAGAGGCTTTTTCGCAAATTGCTTGTACTACATACCTCCACACACACACGCAGTACATACATATGTATTAATATGCCATATACTATATATTCATTCCATTTGAGTGCCTCGGTTAACGCTTGATAGCGCAAATTGTGTTGTAAATGAACTAAGTCGAACCATTGGCATTCACAGATAAATTGGCCATTTGCACATTGACAACTTCAACTCTTTTCTAATGCCGACAAACCGTAACGGTGGCTAAAAAGATTGCTGCAAATTTTTAAGCTTACCGATTGATGTTGACAAATATAACGGTACATTTAGAAAATACCTACATCAGCCTCACCGCCGACTGCCGACAATATGGAGACTTCTATGTGCGAAGGCAAACATATTTGTACCGTTATTCAAAAGGTATTTATTTGTTTAGCGATTTAGTGAATATTTACATTTCATTGCTCAAACGCTCTTGACAAATTAGCAAAATAAGCTGAACAGCTGCTGTATGCCTCCCGTCAAAGGATATGAACATTCGTACATACTGTAGTCCTACGTATATCCTGGAACAAGAATAATAAATGTAGAATGAGATCGATGTGAGTCCACGAGAAACTTTCGCGTTTATCCTAAAAATAATTGCACTCTTTTGTACCGGAGAGTTTACAATATGGAGATAATTGTCATTGATAAACTTTTTATCCTAATGTCCACGGAAACACCAGGCACTTTCTAAACTATTAATCTCCAATTGTACTCTATTTAGTAACTAGTTATATTCTGAAGTACTTGTCGGAGACTCACTCCTACCACATAATACCGAATAGGCTTCAGTCCGGGGTTACTTTCTTTAAAGATTACTCGCAAAATTTCTTGCAGTGTAGGCTACATAATAATTAAATTTGTTCATACATGCCGTACCTACAAGTGTATGAACTTGTAACCTGGTATTCCCCAGCGCTTGAGTTATCATTGTTCAATTCAAAATTGAATTTGTCAAAAATAAATTGCAATTCGCGCAGTTTATATGAATGTGTGTTAAAAACATTTGCAGTTCGATGAAAATTAAGCGACCGTGCTGGCAAGTCCTCAGAGAAGTGTTTCGGTTTCAGAGAGTAAATTTTCCTCACGTAAATACATACTATATATATATTTTGTATATTGCCTAGACAAAAAATGGTGGCTGAAATATATAGATTAATTCAAGCAGAGTTTATTTCCTCGATATCTGGAGGAGTAGGAACAGAAAAGCTCTACCATTTTGAAAAGTATATATAAGACGCATTAAGGAATACATTAAGTATGCATTAAGGTTTTTTATGTATCTGTTCGCATGTCCGTCCGTCCGTCTCTCCGTTCGTGCAAGCTGTAACTTGAGTCAAAATTAAGATATCTTGATGAAACTTTTAACATATGTTTTTTGGCACAAAAAAGAAAGGAACATTTAATTAGTATGTGGCATATACGCCTGGTTTGTGGTATTGGCTAAACTAAATAAAATCGTCTAATATGTCTAGTGATTCTCGATTTTTTAACAAACCTTTTGTCGAATATGTCGGTATGTATGTGTTGTATACAATTGAACTTGCATAACTCGAACTTTTGAATTGGCAATAGATATCGAGTTTCATACGAACGGGGAAAATGTTTTTAAGCTTATATGCGAAGTACAAACCCTGTAGTTTACTAGAAAAAATAATTCATAGCTCGACCTCACCCGACACTATAAAAAAACACTAACTTCTAAAAAATTTAAAAAAAAAAAATTGGTTTTTAATTATTCATTGTTTTCTCGAAAAAATCATTAATATTAAATACATACCATGTTGCCCTGAATCCATAAAAAGTATTTTCAAGAATTCCGTTCACGCAATAAAAAAACCACTTGCAATTTCGGGAACAATGGAGAGTTTCGGGAACAAGCACGTGCTTTCAGAACGAAGTCTATGTTCCGACTACTTGTGTGCCAATATAGCGGCCGGAAGGTAATTCATTTAATCAGTTTATTGTAGAACAGTTATTTAGTTACCAAAAAAAAATATATATATTTTGAGCTGAAGTTTGTAATTTTCAATTTGGTTTTTAAGGGTAAATGCTCCTATGTGTCTGGCTTGTGGAGTGTCATCAGTCAAAATACGACAATTTTGTGTTTTAACGTACCCCTTGAACCAAAAGTGAGCTCTATCTCTGAGCAACTTTTTCTTGTGAAAATTGGTACCGGCTTTTTTGTTGCCTACTACATACAAACGGCACGTCCTACGTACTAAAACGTGAACTTCGTCTCCTTTAGCTTTTGTGGTGGAACTGCCGTTAGGAATTTCTTCACAAGGACAAGCCTATTGATTACATCTTTATAAATCTGTTACACCCGGGACATTAATCGTCTATCGCTGCTCCATTGCCACTTCATTTTCCTTAGCTCTATTATGGTTACCGCCCACCATTCTCTTATTTGTTCCATACTTTTTCTACGAATCCATCGTAGTGGCCGTAATTATATAAACATGGCCATAATTATATAAGCATTCTTTAAAGCAGCTCTGTCTAGTCAAGAATTGGGTTAAGCAATAGTCTCCGCTCTTGCACGTTTTTTGTAAGCCTGTGTCCATCCACCCTTTGTCGTCTCAGCTGAGCGATATTACTTGTTTGCTTTTCCTGCTTCATTTCTTCGGTCGTTAGGCGTCTTTCAGACCTTTGGTTTAGTCAAATATTCTTTTATATTCCATGGTCATTTTATCTTAAGGCATGAGGCTTACCATCGATGCAACCACCTCGGATACCACCGGGATACTGTCCGAAAGCACAAATGACCTTAGATGAGCCTAGTCATTAGTTGAATTTTCGTTTTGAACTTTGAGGAATTTAGCCATGCGGGTGGCATCTATTTTATTCTTTTATGGGTATCTGACACGCTAATAAAAATGACAATTACATTGCAAAACTGCAAATTTTCGAAAACGTCAACTCATCCTCCCATCTTCATAGAATTATTGCTTGCATTTGCCTTCCCACAACTCTGGCGTTCCAGATTCCCAGACGTAAGCAGGGTTAGATCAGACGAAAGCAAACGAATGAGTTCTAAGGGCAAGCGCTAAATAGAATACTTCAAGGTAACAGCAAGCGCGGAAATCCTAAGCAAACCTAGAAACGCTGGGGAAACCTGCACGGAAGTATAAGCTTTATCAAGAACCTGTAATTAATAGAGACCGTAACAATTATAGCCAGTGAAGCCAGCATGAATATAGATTTTGAACTTCCAATATATTTTTATTGTTGGTTTTGATGGAATTATACAAATGGAATATGTCACAAAAAATATAAATTGCGCTCTCTGTTGATACTCGGTTCTGTTCGTTAATTTTTTGGTTATATCTCGTCATATGTCCATCAGTTTGGTTAAAAGTTACGCCCACTTCTTTTGGTTTTACGTCCGTCTGTTCATTCCACATAAATAGGCTACTTTTAAAGAAAAGGTAGCCAAACACTTTTGCACAAATGCATAATAGAGAAGAAAGAGGGAGAACGATTCAGGAATTCAATTATTATCATTTCATTTTCTATTTGTTGTTGTAATGTTCGCCCAAGGTCAGGTATTGTGCTTACCTGTGGTATAAAGAAGAGAATAACCAGGAAACGTAATATTTACCATGTGTGCAAGAAATAATCACACCATAAGCAAGAAATTACGTCCCGGAAAGTGAATTTCTACCTGCTGGATTCTCTATATAAACGACGCTACTCTCAACTACCAAATCATTTCAGTGAAGATTCAGAAATACTAGCTCAGTAGTTTTCGCTAAATTAAAGATAGATAAGTAAAATAAGAGAAATACGAGTAATAACTTCTAGTATATACATATATTAACGGAACCAGAGAATAACTCAACAATTGCAAGAGCAATATGCAAAATTACAAGTTCAATCATCATAATGAAATTGACCACAAACGACTGACACCCATGACCACAACACAAGAAAATCCACGTGTGAGTAATGTTCGTGGCAATAATCAGGGGAGCTACACAATCTCTACTCGCCGTGTTCCATTGAGGCATTCATTTTTTGGACAAAGATCAAACTCACCGGCTCAAGTGAAGTTCGTGCAACGCGAAGAATTTTGTGAAAAAGCAGGAAGATACCTTGATGAGTGTGAACCAGCGTGCAATTTAAAAAACCTTGTGAACGAAGTTTTGGAAGAAAAAGAAGCGCACTTTGTGTATGAAAATAAGGTGAAGTTCGCCGACACCAAAATGGGTAACGCTTTTTATTCGAAAAAAAAATTTGATTTCGAATATTCTTTTAAGCGATACCTCTCGCAAGTAGAAGGTGCTGAATATCACGCGATTAAACGCAGAAAACTAGGCTCTGTTGACACGAAGAAAAGTCCTTTCGATAACCGTTTTGGCCTGAGTAAAAGAAAAAGCAAAATTACACAGTTGAAGAGAAGCGAATGCACCAAGATTCTAGCGGCAAAAACTAATGTTGCGGTTATGAATGTCGGTGCTGAAAACCTTGAGGAGCTGGGTGGTGCCGATTTGAAAAAGTATTTTGATATCCTTGATGAGCCCGTGACGAAAAGAAATGTTCAAACTCACGAAGCGCCTAAAAGTTATGCCACTCCAAATGCCGACTTCAAAGTTGTCAGACTGAGCTACAATAATTTTACTGTCGTCCCTGTTATGAATAACGAAGTCGTGGTGTATAAAAATGGATCGTTAAACGGAGTGACCACCACCAAAACCAACGATTCAGTGAACTCCACTTCCAATGTCATCCCCATCAGGAATGGCACTTCCAATGTTGTGCAAAGCAATTATATCAATTTAAGGGTCGCCCCTGTTACAAATACCAAAGCCGTATTAGATCTGATCAAAGCGAACCAATTGCCGAAAAGCAAAACCGCTACGGATGCCAATTTCAAAAGTGTCCAAGTGAATCATGATTCTTTAAACGCTGTCCTCGATAAGAACGGTGAAACCGTATCGGATTTCTTCAAAGCGAATGAAGTCCTCAAAAGTAATGGTGTTTCGAATGTGAAAATCGTTACGGTTAACGTTGGAGTTAATAGAAATTCCCCAGAGAATGAAATGCCGAAAAGTGAAAGCTCTACAAGCATCAATTCCAAAGTCATCTATGAGCCAAGCGATAACTTAACTGTCGCTCTTGAAGCAAATAACGAAGGATTGCATCATAAGATGGTAGGGAATGAAGTGTCTAAATGTGATAAAGCTCAAGACGTGAGTTTCAAAATTACCGAAGAGTCTAATAATGGCCGTGTAGTCATGGACCACTTCACTGCCGTTTCGGAGGACAACATTACAAACAAAGCTGAAGTGAATGAGAAAATTCTGTTTGCTAGCAGATTCAACGATATTACAAATGATGAGTTTGACTTAAATTTGGATTTCCTAAACGAAATGAAGGATGACTTCAGTGTAAACTTCGATCAGTTCACAAATATGGTTGAGCATTCTAATGCCCATACACCAACTAATTGGGATGCAAACCTGAATCCAAAGAGAAATAGCTATTTAGAACCGTATTCTGCCCTAGAGGAATTCAATTCCTTTATCAATTTCTAGAATAAGCGTAGTTTTAATTGTTTGTGATCGTTCTATGAATTTTATTGTTGTATGTAAAAAAACTCGAATATATATTGCATAGATTAAACCACAAGTAAAAGGCTTAGAACTGTTTAATTTATATATGTATATTTATGTTTATTTAAAAAGTTAAACTTTTATTTGAAAACCCAAGGACAGTTCACTCGTCTAAATACCCAAATTATTGGAACAAGGCAGCATTGATTTTTAAAAAATTTAAATAAAATTAGTTGATTGTGATCAGGTACCAAAAATTGGTGAAGGTAAGCCGGGTCTTTCAGCTGTTCCCTTTTTATCGAATAAATATACTTTCATTTTATGTTTTGGTAAGTTTTTGTTTTTTAACAATCAATTGTTTATTGAATCTGCCCACATAATTTAAGCCTAACAATATGTTTTAGAATCTTACCAACCAATGAATTGCTCATCAAAACAATGGCAGATCTTTCCTGTGAAGGCGTGTTCGGCTGCCTGTACTGCAGGATAAGATTTTCGCAGGATTTTGGATGATTTTGCAGTGTCGTCAGGTATTTTTGCCAGGTACTTGTCATTTGTCACGCATCTTTCACTTTCCTAGTTTAAGATCCTTATACATATTCACGCATATACCACGATGATCCTGTCAGATCTCGTAGGTTTTTTCATTGGAATTATTGATTATTGTATAATTCCATGCATAATATTTGTATACCATACATCCATACCGGCTTTATGCTTGAGTTGTATAGGAGGATTTTATGGCCCACGTAGGTATGAATTTGCACCCAATAACCAATTCAGAATGGCGGTTTTAAATTTTGAGGTGGTGTATTTTTGCAGATATGTGGATGTTCCAAACTACTCTCTACCTAGGTGAATGCCTTATTTAACTTCTATTTCTTGAGGGATCACGACGTTATTAAATTACAGTGTTGGATTTGTTTCCGTCTTTAGAGAATGGTCCCACGCCCATTACCCAAGTTTTATACCTGCTCCCGTCACACTCTTCCATGTAATCGCGGTTCTGAAACTCAATGCTAATGGAACTTTTATTCAGCGAGTCACACTTTTAAAGCTTTCAGTAAAATTCAATTGTTATATGAGGGTTATGTCAAGAAGCACTAAAAAAACTTATTTTAAGTAAGTTTGGTTGAGTTAGTTTCTGTGGCTTGGAATATCTACAGTGACTCACACGACCAACCGGACGAACTCAGCTTTAGCTTTGGATGTAAATTAATGCTATTGAAATAACAATTAAGCTTAACATATTATATATCATTAAAAATTATATTTTATACACTTTTTATTTTTTAGATAACCTATCAAAAATTTAAATTCTTATTTAACATAAACACAAAAAGTCCAATACACACTTCAAATTCATCTCACACGACCAATGGGTTTTTTTTTAATACACACTATAGTTCTAGTATTTAGTATGTTTTGAAGAAATTACTGCTTCTAAACGTTTTGGGATCGCGTCAACCAGCTTCTAACAGAATTCGGGTTTTACAGAAATCTCCAATATTAGAATACTGTTTTCTATACACTTTTCGTCCTCCTTCGTTCCACACATGCTCAATTATATTTAGATCTGGGAATAGTACCGGTGTTTCCATTACGTGTGGGCAATTATATATCAGCCAAGTTCGAGCGATTTCTGATTTGTGCTTCGGATCGTTTTCCTGATAGGAAATAAAGTCTCTTTAGATACCTAATTTTTCACAAGATGCTTTGACATTCTCCTTGAGAATATCGACGTACTGAAAATGATCCATAATATTTTTTACAAAATGCAGATTGCCGGTTCCCTTTGCTGATTGCCAGATCATGATTGAGCCACCACCATGCTTCCTGGTAGCTCTAGTATGTTTTGGAAGATGGGCTTCGTTAGGACGCCGCCATAAAAACTTGCGCCCATCCGAACCTTGCAAATTGAATTTGCTTTCATCCATAAAAAGGTCCTAAATCATGGAAAAATTTATCATTGAAACTGTTTTCAGCAAGATTCGATGAGAATTATGAAACTTACCCTATTCCAAAACTCTCTGGATTTGTTCAGGTGCGCTTTAGCAAATTCAAGTATTTTTTTCTTATTTTTTTCCGATATATATGGCTTTTTTATCATTGCCCTTCCATGCAAATTGTTGTTTCGAAGTGTTCGTCGAATAGTTTCTGCTGAAACTTTTTTGCCTAGATCCTTTTCAACTATAAGTTTTATAGTTTCTGCTGTAGATTCTGGATCGTTTTTAATAATTCGCAATATGAAACGCTCATCATTTTCTGTTAACATTTTCCCTTGGCCTTTTCTGGATAAGTTGCACACTCTATTTTCCTTCCGAAACTTTCTTACAATATCATGGATAGTGGAAGTACCTCGCTTTACTATATCTGATATTTCTTTTATAGTTTTTCCATCTTTTCGGAGTTGTAATATTAAATTTCTGATGTCAATAGATGTCTGGGTACGTGAAGGAACCATTATTGATACAACTAAAAATTAAGCAATGCAATTTACAACTGGTTCAATGTAAGAATTAGCACTACACATTTTCACAGAATTTTAAATGGAATAAAGGTCCCGTTTCTTTACTTATTGTGTTTATGTTAAATAAGAAGTTAAATTTTTTATAGGTTATGCAAAAAATAAAAAGTGCATAAAATTATCTTTTTAATGATACATAATATGTTAAGTTAAATTGTTATTTCAATAGCATTAACTCAAATCCAAAGTTAAAGCTGAGTTCATCCGGTTGGTCGTGTGAGTCACTGTATGTATATTTAGCCCACTGCTACTTTTAATTCTTTTTTAATCCCACATGTGCTTCTCTCCACCCCGTTTAATGTCACAGTTTGTGTCTAAATGTAGTGCGTAGGTATGACACTTTTTAAGTTTTCCTTTATTGGCTTTTAGTGGGCGTGACAGTGGTTTGTTTTCGCCCATCTACGGGCTCGTACCAAGTTTCATTACGATATCTCAACTTTTTCTCAAGTCACAGCTTGGATAAACAGACGGATGAACAGACAGTCACTCAAATATCAACTCATCTTATCATTCTCTTTATTTAGGTATTCATAACTTTAATATTTTTAGGTGATACAAACAGAATTATAATAAAGTTCTACCTAGAAACTAATGCAGCAGTTTCAGCGTTTCTGATTCTGAAGTTCGTAGCACTAGAAGCCTTAGCTCTCGTTTATCAATTCCAACATATTCTTAAATATGGAATTGAAAAGCGAAAGAGAGTATGGAATGGAGTGTAGAAACTAACAATTTCTGTTTCATAACCTTTTGAAAGGAATAATCTGGTCCTTATTAGCATAATTGTCTATAATTTAAGCCATTGGGGTCCATCATTGTGCAGGTGTTTATTTAATAACAGGAAATTCAATTTAAGTTAACTGGCTTTCCTAATATATTGCAAATTGAACTTTCCATGCTTAAAGCTCATTGTTTACTTTAAAAGTACAATTTGATACGAGTCCAGAGGCCTGCTGCCTCGTTCGCCGTTATTGCAATGCAGGCAGTGTAAATATTGAAGTGGTCTCTCTGCCGCTCCTCAGTCGGCTTGCAGACATTTAATTTGAAATTTTTGATTGCCTTGCCGAAAGACCACATGGCAATGGAAAATAATATGTGCCTGCAGAAAAGTTGGTCCGCAGAATGGCTGCTCTGCGATGCAGTAATATTTAATGATTTAAAATTGGTTAAATGAGTTTTCGTAAATCCAATTTTTTAGACTTAATGATGTTATAATTTGCCTTTTAATTGAAGTTTCATACACATTATAAATAAGAAAACGTCCAGCAATTATGTCAATATTTTTTTACACTGTAGTTGAATCCAGGTTCTATGTTCTCTTCTCATTCAAACACTATCAACAACCGTTAATATTTTATTGTCATACGACATTTTAATATTCGTCTGACTATAACTCACGTTTTATGACTTTGGGAAAGAGAAAGAGAAAAGAGAGGGACAGATTTACAATCTAACGGTATATAATTTAACAAGCCACTATGTTACTGATACATTGTTTTTACAACATGTCACCCACAATTGTGTACATGTTTGTATGTGTATCGAAAAGTTGGCCGCACAAAGGAGAACTGGGACACAGGCGAGTAGCGCATAAAATGGAGCTTAGCACCTCATGTTAACAAAAAGAAAACAACTCTGAAAATAACACTACCATGCACACACTTTATGAGCTTCATTGTATGAGGTGTGGCGTGTACGCACATGTTGTTGTTAATATTTCACTGCACCCTGGAATTTACGACATCAGTTGCATTTGCAATAAAGTCTTGTCGCGCTGTGGGTGCAGTGCAATTCACTGAATTTGTGAGTAATGTTTTAGGTTAGTAGTTTCTTGTTTCTTTGAAAAATTGGTAATTGAACTCAAATGAAATGAAGGTGAAAAAAGTAAATTGGCAACAAATAAAATTACGAATTTCAAAGCTTCTATACATTTTGTTTCTGCATGGATACTAATAACGAAACAGAAGACAAATTTACCTTGAAGCCGCGATGAATTACTGATAAACTCTATTTAATTGACATATATAATGTCAGGGTTATTAATCAGATACCTAACAGATGTTTATCAGTATATCTCAGTTCACTGCAGCATTCCCAAACCCATTAAATTCCACTCCAACTATACTGTCAAGGCATATAGATCCCGTTGTTAAAGTGCGTTCTTTATTGCAATGAGCATTTTATTACCGCTTTTGTAGCAGTAGGTGGCAGCAGAGAAACCACGACTAGGTGAGTGGGCACAAAATTAAAAGAGCCAGTGAGAAATCCGTCAACACATCCTTGAATTAGTATCAAAATCCTTGCACCCTAATGTCTTTAAACGACATGCAACACTTAACAGGCCTACAGAACTTTTACGATTGATTTCTTGAAAATTCAAGTACAGAAGCTCTGAAAGCACTATGGAATAAAGACGTTAAAAATTTTCGATGGTCGCAGCTATATAAATTTAAATCGACATAACGACATTTCGTATGATTATGTAATAAGATCTCTAACTTAATATTCACGTATGTTCCCTTAAGAAAACGGCTATATATGTAAGTACGCAATTTATATGTTACTTAGCGACTTCCCTCTAGATTTCATGTTTTTTACTCGATTTATACTCCTTATCCCTCTAGTAATAACTGTTGATACTATTTTAATACAATACTTTGAGTGTTAAAGAGTCTTATCCAATCGAACTACATACATATTAGAGCCAACGTAACAATAGGGTTTGAATCGCAGATCCTTTTTCATAATACTAGACTATTAGTTGAATATCTACCTCTCAAATTCATTTTTCTTCTCAAATGTTTTCATCGTCTATATGAGTATTAGGAGAGCGGTGCCTTTATTATGAATTAAGCGCTCAGTTCAAAGTCGCAACTATTGAATATTAGCTGGTCCGGTGGGTAATTTTTGACCAAATTTCCAACAATGATAAAATTACTCATTTTTATTATTTATTTAAAAGCAATGCAATATCATTTACTTTGCTTTCCAGCTTCTTTCTATTGATGATTCATTACTATTTTACAGTGATTAATCAATGCTCATAAATTTATGTATCTAATAGCATAGTTGTTTGTTTATGATATTATCTGTGGTTCCAATTGCTTCCTACATGTTCATCAGAAAACATCGCGATTCTATAACGCCTTCTGCGCCAATTGAGCTACAATATTTTTGTTCCATAGAAACACTAACCGAGTTGAGTTTTATCATAGAGCTTTATCAATAGCCCCTTTCTGAAAGACTTAGGCCTGAACAACGTTTACATACGAGGTGTGTTCAAAAAGTATCGCGAATTTTGTGTTTTTTCAAAAATTATTTATTTATTTATGAATATCTATTTTGTCCCCTTCAAAGTAATC
>NW_017537678.1:620297-632998 GCF_001853355.1 Bactrocera latifrons
TTGATCCATTTTTTTGAATAGGTAAAAATCGAGGACGATCCAAAACACGTGCAAGCAAAGCAGCTGTCAACAATTAAATGAACATTCGAAATGGGCGGGCTTGTCGGCATAAGTGAGAGACATGAGTACCAACATAACGCCACAGAAAATTCGAAATTCGAATATACGTAACCCGCGAAAATTCGAAATTCGCGATACTTTTTGAACACACCTCGTATCTACTTGGCGCCTTTTAGGCCGAGATCTTAAATTTAAAGCGTAAAAACTACAGCTTGTACAAGAACTGAAGCCCCGTTTTATTGCCAAATTTTGTTCAAGGGCCATTGGCCACGAATGTCCCGCTTCGATTCAGGCCTTGGAAAAAAACATGACGTGTGTCGTTCACCGGTTATCAGTAGAACTGCTCAAATGTTAGAAGAGATAAGTTCATATATTATATTTTATATCGAAAGGGCTTTGTGCCTCAGGATTTAGTTTTAATTTACTGTTTAATATTTCACCTGCTTGAAATGTGATTTCGTAACAAACCGAGTAAGAAAAATATTAAAAAAACTTACCCGAACAAAATAGTTATGCATAATAAATTAAGGAAAATTGATCCAACACAATAAAACTAATTGGGAAACCAAAAACTTTGCTCTTCTCACAATTAATAAGGAATTCTGTAATTACAAATAATAATAGTTCTTGAGCCAACTTTTAGAATTTTTGATACGTTAATTACCGTCTCATATACATATGTACATATACCGTTATTAAGTGATGTATACATATGTATGTATAAACACACGCTCACACAGATTTAATGAGTCATGACTGTGACACGTGCTAAAGAATTTGCGCTTCTCAACTTAACTAACCGCACTATTGCTACTTGGTGGTATTCACTTAGTACATTAGGGTTAGGCACGCCAACAACAATTTTCCCTTCTGAACTATGTCAAGTCTTTATTTATTTATTGGGGTGTGTATGCGAGATGACCAATATTATAAATGACCTTGCGGGCTGTCAGAAGTAATAAAGTGTAGTTACAGTTATATGTGTGTGAATAAAGTTAAGGACAGACATAAGTAAGCAAGTGGGTATATTACATACATAATGTGTACATGTGTGTAGGTTTGATCGAAGAGACGAACTTAATAGTTTCTGATAAAGAAGAACATACAAAGCTCACAAATACAATTAATAATGGACATATAGATATAAGGATCCTATATATATGTGTATGTGTTATTTTCACGTATATAAAATACCCAAAACTAAAGACATTAATATGATGAGTGACAGCGAAGGGATAATAAGAGCGCTCAACATTTGACATGAATTTCTCTGAGATATTCTTTGGGGTCTCACTTTGGCATTCCGCAAATTATTTCAAGCTGATTATGTAATCAAAACACAAATTAGGCAAATTCATAAGGCAAAAACGTAATGACGACAACTACAACAACCATACCAACATCAAGAACAAGTCTCCTGAGCAAAGTTGTTTTGGCTTAACATTTTTTGAGAATCTATCCAGTTCGTTGGTTGTTGTTTTACATATATACAGAACATTAACACAAATTTTGCTACAAATGACCAAAAGGGTCCTACACCCGACAAATGAAGTGAGTTTTTTTCTAATTGGAAACTGTGGGCAGTGTATTCCTAAACTTGGCAAATAATATAACCACTAAATGAAGCGAACTGTGCCAAAGTTGCTACTAGTTACATATGGTATTTGGCTAATGAAAATTGAAAAGGTAAACTTGTACGACAGAATGTTTTAGGAAACACTTTAATGCATAATGTATAGCAGTTTATTCCGCGCAATGATATGTTTTGAAATATTAATTTAATTTGAAAATTAAGTAATTGCTTCGTTAGTAAATTTTAGTTATTAAATCCATTATAACTTTCATTTATAATTAAAAAATATATAAAACATGAAAAATAATATGAAAGTACGGATCTGAATTTGGGGAACCGAACTCTAGATTTGCACATATATATATTTGTAGTCTATAGGGCTATGGTAAAAAAATAGTGGCATGGTGTTTTAAAGAACATGAACTTGTTTTTAGGGTATACTACATCTAAGGGTTTATCGCTAAATTGCTTGGCCACACCTTTCAAACTGGGTACGTTTTTAATAAATTGGCAGCGTCTTTTCCCCTGTCACAAAATTGAAGAGATGTAAGGGTTTTATAGAAGAATCTCTACTAAAAAAGGTAAAGCAAGTGGATGTTGACCATGTTGAATTTCTGGAGTAATATTTTTTGCGTCATTTCGTCTGGCTGATGTATCCAATTACCTTGGCATGATTTTCTTTTTTCTTAGGGGGATTTTTGCCAATACATTCGCGAACAGTTTTTAAGATGGAATTGGTTCGAACAACACGTAGGCGACCATTTCTCTTTTTGTCATC
The DNA here is from genome assembly GCF_001853355.1 of Bactrocera latifrons. Lineage (NCBI taxonomy): Eukaryota > Metazoa > Arthropoda > Insecta > Diptera > Tephritidae > Bactrocera > Bactrocera latifrons. Next base: position 622,709 of record NW_017537678.1, read on the forward strand.
AACTGTAACCGTTTGGGAAAAACAATCAATAGTACAGTAAACATAAGTCGTCGTAAGTGAGGGAGGCATTCACATCAGCCTTATCAGAGAACCTTGGATGAAAGACGACACGATTAAAGGGTCAAACAGCAGAAAATATAAAATCTATTACAAGCAAAGTGAAGGTAAATCAAGGACATGAATCATTATCAAGAAAGATATAACCCATATATATAAACATATACCCGTTTATTTGTCGCAATCATGGCACAGCCGACAACATGGTGGTAAGGGAGGAAAGAAAAGGGTAGCTTTTTTCTGGTCTCGTGTTACGCGCCCCACGATAAGAACGGGCCACCTACATTCCTATTAAGATTAGCAGAGGGAAACAGAAGAAAGAATATCCTAATAGGGTGTGGCGCCAATGCGAGACATAGCATATGGAAATGCACCATCACAAACGTACGGAGTGAGTCGCTATTGTATAAACCCATATTAATTTTCCCATGCTTTCCTTGTGGGAGGAAATCTTGGATCTCACGCTATCCACAGAATGAAATAGACTGGTCGTCAATAGCAGGCATTTATGTCGAATCACTCCAGGATTCCTTCCAGAGTTCGCGAGAAGGAAGATGCGACAAGCTTAAAAGCATGTAGGCTTAAGAATATCATCAGTAATTCGAACGAACTAGGTCTAGTGGTTGAAAAGTTAGAAAAGGTCTTAACCACCTCTTTTAATCAATCTAGACCTTTAACCATTCTAAAAAGAGGGAGTCGCCTCCTTGGGATTGGTGACCTTAAAAACCTAAAAATCCAACATGAAAAAGCCTTTAATGAGGATTATACAACCAAAAACTGGCAAGCGTGTAAAGATATCTTCAATAAATAAAAAAATCAATTAGGAAAGCAAAGGCGGGCTCATAGTATTATTTCTGCACATCGATCGAAGGCTGAATAGAATCTGGTCTGAGTAAGATATTGTCTAAAAAAGACATCAATTGTGCCCAAAAAATAAGGTGACATTGTATTTATTTTGAAAATTCTTTATTTATTCTTCCAAATCAATTTCATCCCCTTCATAGCAATCCCCTCCCGATGCAATGCACTTATGCCAACGGATTTTCCAATCTTCGAAATACTGGTTGTAGTCACTTTCCGGGATGGCCTTCAGTTCCGTCTTCGCTGCGGCTTGAATCTCCTCTATCGGAGAGGAGGTGTCCTCGGAGAGTTCTTTTGAGCTTGGTGAACAGCCGGAAGTCGCACGACGCCAGATCAGGTGAATACGGTGGTTGCGGTGAGATATGGGTTGAGTTTTTGGCGAAATGGTCACGAATTACGAGGGCAGTATGGGATGGTGCATTATTGTTTTTTAGGCGGATAGCGTTACGCAAACGACGCATAACGTTTAAATAATTTTCCTTGTTGACTGTTTGACCGGTTGGAAGGAATTCATAATGCACAATACCACGATAATCGAAGAAAACAATCAACATGACCTTGATTTTTGAGCGACTTTGGCGGGATTTTTTTGGTCCTCTTTTGGCACGATATTCGCTCGACTGATCGGTTGTTTCGGGGTCGTAAGCATAGATCCAAATCTCATCGCCACACACTTCAACGCGACGCCTTTTTTGCAAAAAATTCAATGTTTTCGGTACCAGTCGAGATTTGATGCGCTTGAGGCCCAAAACGTCCTTCAAAATGGTATTGGCTGAGCCTTTCGATATGCCAACTTCGTCAGCAAGGTCTCTAATTGTTAATCGACGGTTTTTCAACACCAAATCTTTGATTTGTTGAACGTGGGCTTCGTCGGTTCAGGTTGATTTTCGCCCTGGACGCTCTTCGTCTTCGACACGTTCACGGCCGGCTTGGAACTCACTATACCACTTATAAAAATTTTTTTTAGGTATAGCCTCATCACCAAAGGCTTTCTGCACCATCCTCCACGTATCCGCAGCAGAAAATTGATTCCGTAAACAAAATTTAATGCAARTTCTTTGCTCAACAAATTTMGACATCGCAAAAAACGAAAAACTCACTTTTAGTAGCTCACAAAACGACACGTATCTCAAACACTAATGAATATTTTGACATGAAATTTGACGTAAATGTGACTGACAGTACAAACAACCTAAAACAGAAAATAATTCTCCAAATCCTTCGACGCGCGCAGTTTAAATTCAAATGTTTTTTTGGCACAGTAAGCGAGGTGTAGCATCTGGACCTTTGGTGAAAAATCTCTAGAGGAACTCCTGCAAACAAACGAGGTGGAGATACAACTTACCATACTTGAAAACATAAGCAAGAGGAAAAAAGCATTGACTATAACAGCTGTTTCTTAGGTTAGAAAATATATATAAGAGCAAGAGTAAAAATGGTGATCCTCACTAAACTTGTATAGAAACTAAGAAGAAGCCATCAGCGATAGTAGCGACGTAACATTGCTCCACAAAAATGATATATTCAAGTAGGTAACCAATTCTAAGAATTTAAACAGTTATCTATATCGATCTGTCTTAATATCGTTCGAGAATATCATGGTCGGCCGACATGGTTTCCTGATTTGGAGTTAAGGATCTTCAAATTTTCCGAAGAAACCAGACGAGTTAAAGAAGAAAGGGTTCATATAATATATATGTATGTTGCACCAAGTAAATAAAGGAGTATGGTTCTTAATTTAAACGATTTTTTTTCGTTCAATAGGTATAAATGTCGGATATTTGTGGGACGCTGCAGTCGTGAAAATTTACACAAAGATAGTGGTACACAATTTGTCGCAAATATTGAAAATGTTTGTAGCAGCGTTTGCCGTGAGGTTAACGATAAACTTCTGAGTTTGCTTACGCTATGGAAAAGTTTTCTTAAATTGTATCTCGAAGGCAGCGCAATATAAAAGCATTCAAAGAGTGCCATCTGGGAGCTTCTGGAAAAAAAAATTTGCTTACATTGTTGTTTCTAATTTTCAAATAATGCTTTTGTTATTTCACTTTGAAATATATTGTTATTTTCTTAAAACAAATACCATTAATATCCTTTATGGCATGTGACATGCTCACATATCATATACTATAAATTGACCGATCAAAATTAAGTCTGCGCATGAACAAATTTTTTATTTGACAAGATAGCTTCACGAAATTTGGCATAGATCATTGTCGAAGCCATAATTACAATCTCCGAAGAAATTTTGGTTAGGTCACTGATCCGGCCAATCAAGATAAAGATATTTTGTTATTGGAAATGCGCTTGTGAAGGTTGCAGACGAAGTAATGTTTTTCATATTTTTATTTCCTAAATAGTTGAATTACAATTGCTTACACCAAAATTTAGATTTTCGCTAAAAAAGATCAGTGAAAATAAATGTTTCATATTATAAGATCATGCAGAGTTATCAAGAACCACAACCTAGCAATGGAGTGTTGTGACGTTAAACCACTAACGATTTAATATTATACATATATATGTCCTCCGTTTAATATGGTACATACTTTCAATTGACTTAAGAATAGACTATTATTATTTGACGCCTAAAAGCTCAAGGAGTTCGATTATTCGTTGTTTACTAACTTCGTTTGCGCTTCCACTTTTTCTCTTTCTGTTTCCGCTTCAAACTCCGCATAAAGAGTGAAGTTTATGAACACAATTTAATATTATCTTTAAATAGAGTGCTGAAAAAATTTACTTGTAAATAAAAAAACTCTACAAAAAGAGAAATATCATTGTTATGGCAGCCACTGAAGTAATCGTTTAAATGCCACATGGAGTCCCCATCCTTCTAGTTACTTTCTTGAAAAAACCCACCTCTGCAAGTTAACCTTTCTCTTTGCGGAATTTTTCCATTTTTTCTGTGGCTAATACTTATTTCACAACTGAGGCGGCCATTCCCTTATTCCCTGCTGCATGGTAGAATAGTTGAAGGCAGAGAGGAAAAAATGGCGCGTGTGTCATCCCTATGAAGCACGCACACCCATACAAGCATTTGTACTTGCTTGAGGCAATGAAATAGTAATTTACTCGTTTGTTCACACATTACACCAACAACGACCCAAACACCATTCCACACACGCGCCCGACAGCCCAAAAAAGCACACACTTAATGGATGTCTTGTTTTCTTTGTCCGCCTTCGCCTTCTCTCCCATTGCTTGAGAAAGTCCGATATTTACTGTGTTTCTTCATTTTGCTCTTTTTTATGGTTGTTTGTGTTATATATTTGACAATTATATGGGCAGTGGGGGTATAACTGTTCACACAGTTGGGCAGCTAGCTGTTTGGCTGGCTCCCTACAAGCTTTAAAGAGAGATTACAAAAACGGAAAACAAAAATAAATGAAAGGAAATAAGTGCGTGGCTTTTGGAATGTCAGCAAATGAAAATCTTATTTCTTTTGTAAATGATAAAGAAATTGGACAGCAAAGCTCTCGGACTTAACATAAAACTACTGACAGTTCGCATGGATTTCTTGTTTGAAATTAAATTGCTTCGGTTAAGGAAATGACCCAAGGCCTCTAGGTCGCAAAAACAAAATGAACAGCTAAGCTTGGCCTCAGCGTTTTGATTATAATTTGACATGGGGAAGTCTGATGTCTTCCTTTGCCCTGGCCTGCTTATTTTAATTAAAAAATGTCGTATATTTTAGTCATTTATGGAAATTCATTTGTATCAGTTATTAAATTTTTAATGAGATTCATATAGCTTTTCTTTCAATAGAAGTGAAATATGGTCTTATAATGAGATAGTATCAACAATTGGACCATCTGAATGGAGCAGCAGTTCATAAGGGGCCAGCTTTGGTCAACAGGAGAGGATTGTGTTCCATTAGGATATCATAAATATCGATAGTGATTCGCCAGATGCTTTCGCGAATTGGTTGGCAGATTCTTATAGCATTGACAGACGGCAAGGTTAATCGGGGTGAACTGCATTAATCTGGATTAATTCAGAAGTTAGCGAAGATGTTGCTAACTCCCACTCAAAATTTTAGAGAGTTAGTTGCATTTTTGTTGGCAAAATTGTTAAAAGTGGCCAATTTTAATCTATTGTGAATGAAAACCAAGCAATACCGACGACTGTTTTTCAAATTTGTAAAAATAAAACCAGAAGTTTTACGTCTTATTGTAATAAAAAAATGTGTTTTTTATAAACATGACAATCCGTTGCTTACGAGAGTTTCAAACTTCCATGGCTGGTGTCTGTCACCCACAAATTTTTATCTGATTAAATGCGCAGATAATCCGTATTAACGCTGCCGTCTGTCAAGGGTCAAGAAGCTCACGACTTCCAATCTTTGACGAAGTATACTCTGGGTAGCCTAAGAACATCCGTTTGTAGGCGAGCTAAAGTGAGAAGACGAAACATCCCCTACATAAGGTTGTGCATTACTTTTGGGACCGGCCACGTAAAAAAAACATTACCAGTGAAAAGTTACCAATAGCCAGAAGAGAAACCGTTCTTTTGATGACGACCATCGCAAATGAAATAACGACTATGAATTGAGGGCATGCACCTGGAATGTCCGGTCCCTTAATTGGGAAGGTGCCGCTGCCCAGGTGGTTGATGTCCTTGTAAAAATAAAGGCTGACTTCACCGCCGCCCAAGAAATGCGATGGACGGGATAAGGACAGAGACGAGTAGGTCCTTGCGGCATTTACTGCAGTGGTCATATGGTTTGGTGTGGGATCCGTGGTGGGAAAGAGACCCCGTAGCCGAGTATTACCATTCACTCCGGTGAATGAACGTCTAGCCACAATCCTCATCAAAGCGAGTTTCTTCGACATATCGCTGATCTGCGCCCACGCCCCTACGGAAGAATGGAATGAGAGCATGGACCACCGCCACGATCGTGCTTGGCGACTTTAACGTCAGGGTGGACAAAAAATTTATCTTTAGCACTACGGTCGGTAAATTCAGCCTTCACGACGAAACATCCGCCAATGGGTTAAGGCTGATAGACTTCGCTGTGGCCATTATCTTGTTGCAGCCAAGATTCGCACCCGCCTCTGTGCAGCAAAAAACGCCCATCAACAAACACAAGGAAGGTTCGACATCGATAAGCGGCAATCACAACAGACAGCCGAACTATTTTCTACTCGGCTTGCATTCCTGCTCTCTGAGAGCAATCGCCAACAACTAGTACCACGAGGAATGCCGTGTCGAAGCAGAGAGAAAACAGGCTGCCTAACTCGCAAAGTTACAATCGACCACAACACATGCCGGAGGGGATAGATACCGAGAGTTTAAGAGGGAAGCGAGACGCATTTGCAAACAGAATAAAAAGAAAGAGGCCGAAATGCGTGAGTTCGAAGAGTTTGATAAGCTGGCCGACAGGGCTAATGTCTGAAAATTCTACGAAAAAATGCAGCGGCTTACAGAAGGTTTGAAGACCGGAGCATACTCTTGTAGAACCCCCAAAGGTGATCTAGTCAGGGAACACTTCTCCAGCCTGCTGAATGGCAGTGAACGCACAACGCCAGAAGAAGGCGAACCCGTTTCCCCAATCGAAGCAAAGCAGATGGGTCTGGCAGTGGACGAGGGCAAGACGAAATATATCCTGCCATCAAACAAACAGTCGTCGCACTCGCGACTTAGCTCTCACGTCACTGCTGACAGTCATAACTTTGAAGTTTTAGATAGTTTCGTATATTTTTGAACCAGCATAAACCCCACCAACAATGTCAACCTGGAAATGAAGAATAACTCTTGCCAACAGTGCTACTTCGGACTGAGTAGGCAATTGAGAAGCAAAGTCCTCTCTCGACAAACAAAAACCAAACTCTACAAGTCACTCTTAATTCCCGTCCCGCTATATGGTGCAGAGGCTTGGACGATTACATCAACAGCATTGACGTAGTTCAGCGAATGAAAAGACAGCGGCTACGCTGGCTAGGTCATGTTGTCCGAATGGACTAAAACATTCCAGCTCTGAAAGTATTCGACGAAGTACCTACCTCGACTCAGAAGAAGTAACAGAGTGCTCGTATTTACAACTTTTTTTACTTTATATATTTTTAAGATACATAATACCACTCCTCTCCATTTTCCTTTTTTTCTGATCGACAAACCTTCATTGCATCAATGCCATTTTGTATAGTACGTTTTCAATCGAGCTTTTTTTCTATTTGTCAAAAAATATATGCAGAGATGGGAACCTGTTCGAGGACTGCTGGCTAAATTTTTTTCTTTTAGATTTATAGTAACGCAGTTTTTCTCGACATTCTTATAAAATAGAAGGCAGATGGTGGAAGGAAGCCCACAATTTATTAAAGCTATGATGGATCATGCTCTCCTAGTTGCTACGAAAGTAAAATTCTGTGGTATTTTAAAGAACTGTAAGAATATTCATTGCTTGCTGCAAGATTTTAAGTGGTCAAAATTTTTTTGTTAACTAACTATAGATATATGTTAAACACCATATTTAATTAAAGTCACTTGCTTAATTTAGTTCTCAACAAATGTGTACTCAAAATACACTTTTATTAATTTGAAATTGAAATACTCAATTCATTTGTGTGCACCGAACTGCCCTCGCTCAAATTGGCTTCATTGACAGCCAGCTCTCTCACCCTGCAAAGCACTTCAGCTGAAAATGTTTAAATTGCCTCCAAAGTAGCACTTAGCCATTTAAATTTCAATTTTCACAGCCAGTGGCCACTTAAAATAATTGGTGCGATTATTGTGACTGTTTCTTTATTATTTTTTTCAGTTTTTTCGCAGAAAATATCAAGCTCACTTGCAAAGTATTTGTTGTTGCATGCAATTAATTCATCATTAGTGAGTGAGCTGAGAGTTGTAGTGCCCGCGGGCGACACTCCGCGAAAACCACAATTCCACTGAAAATATTTCACTGGCATCGACTGCAAACTGGGCATATCTTTTCAATCGGCTTGGGCCTGAAATGTATACCAAAAAATGTTATGATAAAATGGCTGATAATGTTGGAAATATACTACCCCCTAAAATCGTACGGCATAGCCAGTCAGATAATTAAGTATGGAAAATAATAAACATTTGTTTGTCTCCCTCCAGGGCTTTTCGCTGGTGCCAGCGGCTTGCCTAATTGAAGGCAGTCAACAAGAGTAGACACAGTCATCGAAGCTAAGAGAGCAAAAGGAACGAAAAACTAGAAAAACATCCAAACAAAAACGCAGTCGCCAGTGTAAAGTAATAATTTAATATTCGATGAAAGCATAAAGTCGCTATAAAAGTGAAGAAACCAGAATACCACAGAATGACTAGTATTTTTGCACAAGGCGCGCTGAGCTTAGCCAATTGAAACTATGAAGAAATTCATTTAAGACTCACTTTATATATGCGGAGATATTCGAGGCTAACCCGATAAGTACTTAACCACGCCGTCCAATTGTGACGTCATGACTTTGCGACAATTGTCGGAACATGGATGCAGTTCAGTGCAATGTAGCATGAGAGGAGCTCTACTCTGTCGAAAAATTAGGACGATTCGATGGCGAAAAAAAACGGAAAGCTATCCACCATTTTTCTTCTTTTCTCCTTTATCTTGAAAAAGTTCATGTGTCGGTAGAAAATCGAGTCCAAGAAGAGGTATACTGCAAGACCTCCAGAAAATGGATTAAACAAGTTGAAAACTCACTGGGTCCGGTGTAACGAACTGAAAGGAGGTTGTGGCAATAATGAATCCCATTATTTTTTGTTGTGTTTTTTAAGAGGATGTTGTTGTTGTTGTTGTAGCGGCAGAATTCTACGGAGTTGACAGTCCTTGGCCAGATATCTGCATCCGTTCCGGTTACGTAGACCCGACTGTCGTGGGAACGGTTTTTAAGAGGCTAGTACTTATAAGTCCGCCCTCGTATCTACACATAGCCCACTGAGAAGCACGAAAAGCGCAAATTGGTTGGTAAGCAAGTCAAGCAGCAGTTATGAAGTTGAAATTTAGCTGCAGGCACGTTGTAAGACATACAAAAGTATGGCAACACAACAGTCGGAGGATATGCAGTTCGAAATGACGAGCACAACACTAGTGTGAGTAGTGCCACTAGAAATCACGCAGACCATTCAAAACAAACTGGAACCGCATCACCAACATGAACTAGACGCCTCCACGCCAGTGAGTTGTCTAAGGCTAGTAAGTAAATGTATTTTATGAGTAAATGAAAAGGCAAACAAGCGAAAAAGTCAGTTTGCGATACAAATTTAATTTTAACGAGGCAAGCGAACGAGCTGACCCAACCACAGACCACTGGCAAACACATAAAAATATATATTAATATGTATATAGGTTCATGGATATGTAGGTAAATGTACTTGTGTGGAAGTTCCGTTGGCTTGATATATGTATTTTGTTACAGAATCATGTTTTTAAAAACTGTAGGTTCTTGAAATAACGAGTTTATTATGGATTAACTTCACAATATTCCATCTAACATATTTATGTTATTCCCATTTCCATATCCTTATACTATATGCTGTGATGTGTCCTTCAGCAGAACCTATTTTTATCTATACTTCGGGTTTACCTTGAATTCTACAGTCTTTCCACTTCAGAGCCCGTCACGAATATTCAAATTTTCTTTGAAGAGAGCCTCACCAACGTGATACCCAAGAAAATGTATCGTCTTCATTAGTCTAAAGAATTTCATTTTTGGTATATTTTTGAGATAAAATCCATTAGATAAAAGAGTTCTTGTGAAAACTTTATAAAAATTCATATGAAACTCTTCACATTATAACTCGGCTAAGGCAAATCACGGAGCATGCTCTAGATACATATGCAGATGGTGAAATTATTCTTGCCTTGTATGTAATATGTAAGTAAGGATGATAAAAAAGTAGTTTTTGAACTGTCGGCTCAACTTAAGCGGTACAGAATCAGATTTATATCGGACCAAAGACCGTCAGTCGGCAACAAATTTAACCGATATAAGGTCAAATAATGCGACAACAATGCTGTTTTTAAATGACCAACAGAATCCGAAATAATTTTTATCACTAAAGAAATATGTGTTCTAAGCAGAAGACAATGTTTGGATTGATCATCTTGAATATCAACGGAGTCGCAAGGTTGGATTTTTTCCAAAAAAAAGCAGATGGTTGAGCAGACCTCGTATATTGAAGATATGAATCAATATAAAAACAAGTAAGGAAGGGCTAAGTTCGGCTGTCACCGAACATTTTATACACTCGCATGATAAAATGATAATCGAGATTTTAGGAGTGGTTGTGAACTGATTTCACCCATATTTGGTACATGTCATCAGGGTGTTAAGAAAACATTATATACCGAATTTCATTAAAATTGGTTGAGTACTTCCTGAGATATGGTTTTTGGTCCATAAGTGG
>NW_017537678.1:633668-641829 GCF_001853355.1 Bactrocera latifrons
AATACTCTCTTTAGCAACTTTGTTGCGAGAGTATAATAAATATTTTAGATTATTTACTTCGTTGTTCTTTAAAATGTTAGTGAAATGTATTCATAAATTTGAAATATGTTCTTAAAGACACGAAAACTTACTCCTTAAGCAATAGTTGTGACTAGTATGCGGGAATGAGAAAGTGGGGCGCTCTTGCTGCTGCTACCTTGAATAAAAGTTATAAAATAAAATATTAAAGCAGCTTCACAGACCATGCATCACCGTTTGCAGCCAACAACCACAAAAAGTGTTGTGCAAATAGCAACCATATTTTCCGAGAAATACAGGAATATTAACATAGATGAAGAACTGAAAAGCAGCTGGAGGACATACATAAACGCCAACCTTCCTTAAGGTTATGCCACCAAAGTCGATTTGCTTCACTTGAAGCACTTGCGCTTTCGACTCTTGCGTTTATATAGTCAATTTGTATGAATCTGCATATTTACCTGCGTCGTTTGACTTATACATCCATATCTATATGTAAGTGCATGTCAATATATGTACTACTTGTAGCTGCAAACTGTTTGGGGTATGTCTCAGCAATGCTGCTTCCAGCTAGTTTCAGGCGATGCAACCGCCAGCAGCTCTAACACTTGGCTGAATACTCGAGCAACAGCTAAGCGCATTCCTGCTTGCTTCCCGAGTATGTTTTTGCTTATAGTGGCTTATGCACTGTTGCTATAATATACTAGTTTTGGTGGTTTTGGCTTTCTTCTTATATTCCACACTTCAAATTAAACCCGAAAACTTGTTACTTAAGTAAATATTTGGTTAATTAATAAATATAAAGTAATATAGTATATCCGCTTTCCGATGTTAGCTTTCAAAATGGAAATATTTGCTTTCGAAGCCCGAAATTGAGCTTATTATTAAGTGCTTGGTTTTTTTATTTAATAAGAATGCAAATTTATTGTAAGCAAATAGGTTCAAATGAATTACTCGTGCCCATCGCTAGTCACAACGTTTTTTTGGCAGAGCTCGAATACCATTACGGTAAAACTGTTCAGCTTGGGATGCTATCCTAGAGTTAAGAGTGAATGGAACTGCCTCTGAGCCAGACCATGTGCCACCGAAGGAAGTAAATAATAATCGGACGAGGAATATGGCATGCGATGTTGGACTTCTCATTTAAGATTTTACAGGTAGGCTTTAGCGAGTTTGGCAACTTGAGGCCGAGTTAATAAGGGACCCCAGTTCCACGTCTCCGAATAATTACCAGCACTCGCAATGCCTTGGCGGGTGACTCCCAATGCTGAAGCCGGCACTTCCTGCGTATGACACAGATCCTGATGGAGTTATGTCTATAATTCACCGTCATCGAAGGTTTTTCTCCTTCTTTCTCACAGACGGTCATTACTATCGAAATCGCCGCTTTTTTCAAGCGATGAAACTTTTCGTGGCACGTTGTTTCACTTGAGGCAATACCTCCGTAAACTTTTCGAAGTTTCCGATGTGCTTTAGCGGCCGATTTCTTTGACTGAAAGAAGAGAATTAACACTTCCCGAAAGCGACGATTATTTGGCAAAAAATCCGACATGTGCGTACAACCAAAACCACTAATATGGAAACACAGATCCTTGGAATGTTGTTGCTTTCAAACTTTTCGTTTCAAAATTACTTTCCTATATACACATACCAATGTCGGCGGAAAACTCGCTGTGTGAACTAGAAAATAACAATGGAAATAAAATAAGTCACACTGATTGCAGGACAAAGCAACTGACATAAGTATCGTCATTACGTAACTACAGGACAGCAAAAGACCCATCATTATTGCCCTAATGATGCTTTGGGCATTTGGCAGATTAGCCAAAACATGGAGGCAATGCATAACCATGAACTTACTTACTTTGAAAGTTGTTGTTGTATCTGCCTCCTTTTAAGTGGAAATTCGGGGCTCTGTTTGCCAGAAGCCTGGCGGTCATCATGTTCGTCCAAATTGCCAAAGTATTTCCATTAAGTTCCGCTAATTTAGGCGATCTCTTCTGTTCGGCGGGTTGTGTTAGCTTCGTTTGAGGCGTGCAAACTTTGGCTTGACTTTTTAACTGTTCCTAACAAAACACTGGCACGATTTCACTGACAAAGGATAACGAAGCGAGTTTGGGAACTCGCCAACAAGTTTAACTGTTGCTGTGTATGTCAGGATATATATGTGTATATGTATTGGCAATTTAATGCACTGAGTAAATATAATAGCGTGGATGTGGAAAGAATATTTTCGGAGGAGAAAATATAAATCTTTAAATTAAACAGGTTTTCTGCGATTTTTAATGCAAGCAGCGAAAATTGTTATTAAATGTTTATACTTACTAGATTACTTCATATAATTCTCATTATTTTACGGTATTTCCATCCAGATTCCTAAAGAATAAAAATATATATAATGAGGATTAAATGGGGGTCAGAACAGCAATAATCTAGCCTTAGTTTTAAATAAAAAAATAAAGGCCAAAAGAGTGTAAAACGAAATATTTTCATTTATATAGAATATTGATGATCTACACGTCCATAAAATAAAATAATTGATGCTTGAGAGTCGGCGATCAACAGTCAGAAATCTTACCGGCATCGTTGTAATATCGGAAGGATCAGTGAAAACCAGTTTGGAAGATCATTTGGACCTAAGAAAAGTGAAAATTTGAGTGGTTCTTAAATACTATTATTTCTCGAAATAACAGCGTCTTGTTACCGTCCTTGAGATAATGCTTGAATATAGTAGCAAGTGAGTTTTTCGCCAAATTTTGAATCAACATTGTGTCACAACCCTCGTATTCGCCTGGTTTAGCTCCATGTGAATTCTGGCTATTCAGCAAACTCAAATGACCGCTCCCGGAAACCCTTTTGAGTCAATTGGAGATATTAGACGTGAATCGCTACGCGCATTGAAAGCTATTCCGAAAATTGGCTTTAACAACTATTTCGAGGATTGGAAAAAACCTTGGCACAAGTGTATTCTGGGCCAAGGGACCCCAATTCCATAGGCCCTCAACATTTTTTTTTAATTTTTGTTAAAGTAACAATGATAACTCTGTTCTAAAGTAGGCAACTACTTTCTACTATTTGACAGGAATATAATTTATCAATATTTTCCACAATTTTACTCTGATTTAAGGCTAACCGAACATTTTTCGAAAAAGTTTTTGAAATGCCTTATAACTACCTCCCAATCATACTATTCAAAATTTCAATAGTTCGGAGTTTTAGTACAAAGCTCCATCGCTTTGAAGAGACTGCCTCCACCCTCTAACGGAGATAAGAAAATATATAAAATAAACCATGTTTCATTTTCAAAATTCGATTCAGTACCATGCCTATAAGTCAGTCTTGGTGGCGTTGAAGATGAGAAGGGAGTGCTGGAATATATTTTATGATTTTACGAAAAATTACCTTACATTTTAAGAGTGGTAAGTAGAATTGAAAGTGAAAACCAAATGAGCGATTAGAATTCAATTGATGAATTAACTTCAAAAATTCTCAGGCACTAATTCCTCATATACATATATGCAGCTCTTCTCAATTCTATGCATAAATGCGGTTATTCTTCTAAGCGATGAACCAGTCCTTTTTATTCACTTACATCACAAATATTTTCTTCAGGAATTCACAGCTGACCTAAAGAAAATAGGACACTTGTTGCCATCAATTAGAAAACTTTCGTTCCAAAAACTCACATACATATATACATATCTCTATACTTATTATATACATTTACTTGCTTATATATGTGCCACTTTGTATATAAATATTTTTATAGTAACATAGCTATATGCATACATACATGCATGTGCATCTCTTACAAGTAGCTTACTACATGTAAAATATCCACCAGCACTCAAGCCTTGCCTCAGACTCGAAGAAGAGTAGTCGCAAGCACACGCACAGAAAGCAACTTAATTATTGCCAACAACAACGCGGACGAGGACAAGGCATGAAATGTTAACGCTCGTGGTGTCTAGGCTGCTAATGATAGCCCGAATGTGTCAGCTGTGAATAGCGGGTTTTTGCTGACAGACAGGCAGACAGCTGGTGGCCTTGAGAGTCTCTTCAACACTTGTCGCTCACGTTCTTCAACAGAAAGGCAAATTGCGACGACGATCGTTAACAAGACTTATTTTAGTCAAATTGAGAATGTGTGCGTTAATGTTGCTAATTGCTGTTAACATTGTGTTGCAAGGCACATGAGTTGAATGATAATTGTAATCAAGGTGAAATCATTTCTGAGGTCGAATTGAAAGTGGAAGGTAATACGTAATATTTGCTTATATTTTAAGTCTAATGAAGTGAGAAAAATAATACAGGTTAGTTCGTTTGTAATTGTGGCAACGCTAACAGAAAGAAATTTATTGTGGTTTAGAACTTGAAAGAGACCAGGAGTTCGATGTTGAGGAAGAGAACATTTTGGTTGAAAACAGAATAAAAGACTTTAACGATATGCTACTCGTTTAGAAAACTAGCCAAATAATAACATAAAAAAATGTTCTCTGGAATTTTTAAATATTTGAAGCCAATCATTAAATATAAAGTGTTCAGCAAATTATCGCTGCCCCCTAAAAAGCTTTTAAGCTACATAATAACAATCATACTTTCGCAAGTACATAATATTATTTATCATGTATTACATACAAAATATCTGGATAATTATTTTAAGTTGAAATATGTATGTATGTATTGTATTTCTTTCATAGATTTATTTGCAATAAGCTACCTTTAGTCGCAAAAGCTGAATTAGAGAAGTAAGTGAACCGAGTTCAATTGAAAATATCGAGTTCAGCAATATTTTCTTGCATTCACAGATTTCTTCTTGCCCCGGCAGAGCTTTATATAATGCTCAATAATGCTATTGTCCCTGCACTTTCGCCGCTTGTCAACGTGTTTGACTTTATTTTCGTTGCTTTTTCTGTGCCACTTTCGGCATTTCGTATTTACTTGCGCTCCTTACTTTGCAGCAACATCAAGGGCAGGATACAGCAACGACACAGCAGAGTTGCTACTTCTGAAGTGTGCGCGGTGTGTGTGAGTCAATGTCTGACGCGCTGTTTGTCAACACAATTTTTACGACGCTTGCCAGCTTTTGTACGCGTTAAATGTTGCGTATACGTCGTGTAGCACCCACACTAAATCAACAATGAAGCGCAGTTTCGGCAGCGAAATAACTAGGAAAGCGAAATAGCAATGGCATTTTAAACACCCGCGCTCCTTAAACTTCCACAAAATGTCTGTTAAATCGGTTTAAATATTTGACGACTTGTTGCATATTTGCAAGTGCTATTATTGCTAAATCGTTATGCGTTTTCAAGTTCAATAAGCAAAGCAATAAAGAACAGCAACCTTTGTTTTTTTGGCTCAAAACTTCCTTGCAAAAATGTAAAGCCGAAAATAGAAATAAATATAACTTTCGAGGGAAAGCGAATGCAATTTATAAGACAGCTCGGCGGAAGGAACAGCTTGACGAGTAACGCTGGAGTTATTTGCTTGTAAGTCTAAATTTTTTGTTTTTTTGCAGTTTTTGATTTCTATTTTATGCTGCGAATATTGCAGAAGTTTAATTCAACCGCAATGAAATAAGCGAGCGCACATGATCGAACGGATCTCATAAAATTTTAAATTTATGCACGAAAATGCGCCAGGACATGCATAATGAATAATTTAAGGCTCTGCGAAAAGGCACAGAAATAAAATAAAATAATTGTTTGAACTAAAGCAAATAAAGGTCAAAGTTAAGGATACAATGGACACATATAAAGGAACTTAAGTTACTTTTTTCAGTAGCCTTTTTTAGCAGATCGCGCGTGAGTCGTCCCAAGCTGTAATGTTGTCTTTTCTAGTATTGTTTGAAAGATGATTACGGAAATTCAGGTTCTGTAAAGAATGTGTTTCGCGCGCTATGCTCAATTTATGTTCAACACCATGACCCAGCATTCATTATTGGATAATACGAATAGCAGTCGTAGCTGAGAGTGTACACGAAGACAATGGACAGTCGGTTCGACGTCATTCGCAGGAACTCGGTCTGACGTGTGGAACGACTTCGGGCATTTTACGTCGACATTTGAAATTAAAAGCGTACAAAACACTGCTTGTGCAAGAACTTAAGCCGCTCAATCTTCCCAAGCGACTTGGCTTCGTCGCCCATTTCAGGCTCAATAACAAGAAAAAATTCCGCATTTGGGAAGAAGACCAACCTGAAGGGATACAAGAGCTGCCACTTCTAACATGAAGTCGTTGAGAACGTAATCATCAATAGCGACCGTTATCGCGGCATGATAACCGATTACTTGATGCCTGAAATTGGAACTTGTGATGTGACTTTCCACACATCGGTACGATTAGGGATTTATTGAGAGAACACTACATAGAGCAGATAATTTGACGATTTATGCCGATCCATTCGCCATCAAGACAATGTGATATCACACCTTTAGACTATTGCCAGTGGCTTCCAGTCGCACTTCGATTCAGGACATGCGTGTAATTCGTCAGTTACCAGTCGAAGTGCAGATGAACCATTTGCGCGGCCAATATTGGAAAGAGACAACCTTCAAAAAATAAATACCAAAAAACTTTACTACTCTCCAATGATAGAAAACGTTGGCCATTAAACGTGCAGTTTCTGTTTTTTTTTTTTGCGTAAAAACTTCGAAATGGATCAGTCTTTATTTGAAATAACAGTATATCTTTTGAAAATATTTACAATCTGCTTGAGAAGGTACAAAACATAATTATCCCTAAAACAATACAATGGCTTTGTTTATATAATATACGCTATTACAAAATAAATTCACAAATAACAATTGATAAATAAGGAAATAATCACAAAACTCTATTTGCCTATTTAAGAATATTTTTCATGAAACAATATAATTAAAGTAATATTTTAACTTTAAAGTTTGTAACAAGCACGAACTAAGCTACTATTCGGCGCATAAAATTGTAGCGAAATGAAAATTTACAAATTTACAAAATGTTTTTTTTTTTGATATATTTGGCAAAAACCCCCGTCTGTCTTCTAAATTTTTAACATCCTTTGAAAAGTGCGCTGTTTCCGTCTGCGTTCCGTACTTGGCAACATGAAAATGCAATAAAAATTCCAAGCGCTTCAAATATTTCAATGGGTGCACAATAAAAACTGAAAAGGCGTGTCGCGCTTAAAAATGGGTAGACATTTTCTGCGATTTTAGTGTTTTCGATGGCATTATAAGTTGACGCAGCCTTGCACAGAATATCGCTGTATATACATATATATCCGTGTAATATAAGTTCACCAAATATCAGACATTCACCAACAAACTCAGGCGAGTCTGCGACAATCCAAACAATTGCAAGAGCACGCTTTTTTATGGAAATGGCTTCTTTGAAGGGTTTTTATGTGCGCGAATGTGTCTCTCGAACACAGCAGCGCTCTCCTTTGTGAGCATACAGTCATTGAAAATACCAAAAAGTCTTCACCATTGATACTTAAACTGGATGACAACATTGGCGTTAAATACAAAATGTAACATAACATGTGTAAAGCACATATGTATATGCAAGTATAAAATTTAAGAGACCTAGCACCAAATTAACATTGAGCAAGAGAAATCTAGATTATCAAGTACCATAACCTTCACTTTCTTAATATTTCTCAATATTCTTCAACGGTCTTCCGAAAGTCTTCAAGGTTTTGTACCACTCGCAGGATTGTGCTTTTGATAAAGCTGAAACACCGTTAGCCTTTTCCAATTTTCTATTTTCCAGATTCTGCACACCGAATTTGTTTAGAAATACAAAATCTGAGGCAAATTCTTGCTTTGATATCCAGTGTACGGTCTGTCCGTCCGTCCGTGCAAGCTGTAACTTKAGTAAAAATTGAGATATCATGATGAAACTTGGTCCACGTATTTCATGGCTCCATAAGAAGGTTAAGTTCGAAGATGGGCAAAATCGGCTCTCTGCCACGCCCACAAAATGGCGGAAACCGAGCACCTATAAATTGTCATAACTAAGCCATAAATAAAGGCATAAATAAAGCATTAGGGAGGGGCATATTTGGACGTAATTTTTTTGGAAAAGTGGGCGTGGCCCCGCCCCCTACTAACTTTTTTGTACATATCTCAAAAACTACTATAGCTATGTCAACCAAACTGTATAG
>NW_017537678.1:642109-650415 GCF_001853355.1 Bactrocera latifrons
CACAACCACGCCTGAAATCTCGATTATCACTTTATCATGCGAGAGTATAAAATGTTCGGTGACACCCGAACTTAGCCCTTCCTTACTTGTTTTCATAATAATTAAGAACAGTATTAACAACTTAGCAAATTGCATTTTTTGGAAGCTAATTACAATTTCCGGGATCCATTTTGTCACAATGCGTATTCGGAAACTTGCATTAACTGACGAGTGTCTACTTCTATTACAAATAAATTTTAGTCGAAACAGACCGCTTGCATGGCTTGTACTAAATTACGATATCTATGACGATTATTCGGGAAGACTTGACATCCAACCAAAATTTTAGTATTATTCTTAAAATGCTAGATAACAAACACAACAACATTGCAAATTAAAGAGATTATTTTCAGTTATAATTATTCCCAACATTTACCGTCGACGAAGGCTAATTTTAAAAATTGCCAACATTTGACGAAATCGCTTTTATCGGAGCGAAAAAATATCACTTAAAAAATTAAAATAGGTGGATATGCCGGCTCTAATCCATATGACGCTATTTAGCCACTAGCCAACCAACGAGGTGGTAATTAGCTGAAAGTAGGAAGATTCTCACGAAAAGTCACCGTTTCTATTTAATAGTAGTTTTTTTAGATTGCCCTGACAAAGTCCCGCTTTTCCCTCATTATTAACGAAGTACATCTCTACCACTAAGTTCACAACTCATGTTGTCTTTAACGAAATCTAAGCAATCATTTTGTCAGCTTAAAACTTTGAGAGATTTTCTCCACTAAATTATTTAGAAGGCGAGGATGTGACAAGCAGCTGCATTTATTATTAAAATAACCCAAATTAATAACTATATGATCGCTAATAACCTAACGACGTCGTTAAAAAACGACAGCAGCCATTATGTAAGAGTGTGTCCACAAGCATATACTATAGAGATGTGCAATGGATTTAAATGTGTGCCAAACAAGAGCAAACGGGAAGCTCCCGCTGTTTTAGTACACAGCACGTATGCTGTTTAAATTTTATAAACTGTCGGATTTGGCGCATCCGCTGACACTTTTAAGCCGCCGACACGACGACAAGCAGCGCTTGCTAAGCGTCAAGCAAAACAACCGAGAGCAGAGAGCAAATTGTAGCGCCACGCGAGCGACAGAGGCAAAGTTTATGTGTGGAAATAAGCGCATAAAGTCTGGTGAACTCGAGTTCTAGCGGATTTATAAACATATGCAGCACACACACGCACACACATGTTTGGTTATATGAATATATAACAACTGCATATGCTTCGGGAGTAATTTTCCGCACACTAAGCCGACAGCTTAGCGGAACCTTTCGCTCGAAACAACTTTGCAAATTTGTTATTCTTCAATAAAACACACACGTGGGGTGGTGTGCACTCAAAAATCTGCATAACACGCTCGGTTTTCACCATTCTTCTTGAAAGCGTGTGTGTGTGTGGGTTTGTGCGAAGTTTGCTGCTTTCAGGTGGCTCAGCGGATTTCGAAGGTGCGCGGTAAACTTTTCAAGCACTCGACAGCTCAAACCCACACACACACACACTCGCGAAATAGCTGCCAAAAAATGTACGAAAACACGCGATTTTTACAAAATTCAGTTGAGCAGCGCATTTGGCGGAACGCCAACAACAACACGCACATAAACCGACTTCAAGTTATGAAGATTCACGTGAGTTTCGACAACAAATGCCGTTGAGTGCTGGTATTTGTTGCTGCGTTCGTGCGTGCTCCAATGTTGTTTGCTTGCTTATGCCACGCCCGCAAGTGTAACTAATGCAGAACTGCCGTGACATTGTTTTACTTTTCGAATAAATTATTTGCATTCTCCAAGGCGAGCGTCTGTGGCATTGTCTGCCAGCGCGTCACTGTTGCAAACGCTTACTTCCTTGGATGTGTGCATGTGTGTGCATCTTCCGGTGGCTTGCTGTGTGTCATTCTGTAATCTTCCATTCGTTTATTTATTTTATCACCCATTGTTAGCGTTGTTTCTGGTTCTTTGTCGTCGTGATTGCCGAAAGTTTTCAATTTGCCTGTGCTTACGTGTTGCGAACTTTTTTTTTCGGTGGAAAACATGCAACCTTGATTTATTACAATTCATATTTGCTGCGATAAAAGTTTCATTGTTTTACTTTTCGGTGAATTTTTATCAGCACATAGAATTTAAGTCTTAAATGGAAAATTTTTGAGATACACAATGAAAGCTGCATGAAGAGAATGCACATCGACCTGGAATTTTTTAAAGCGCTCCCACTATTCGATAGAAACAAAAACTAATATAGATACTGGAGATCACAGGTACGGTCCTTAATGGGTGGTATAAAAAGTTTTACCAACGGGAGCAGCAGTAGACATCCTAATCAACCAAAACACAAAGATGAATTTCTATTCGATCATAAATTGATTGGGTTATGCTTTTGAGGACCAAAGAAAATATTATGAGGAGCAACTTTAACGGAAATCCTTGTTAGTAAAATAGAGGCTTCAAATTACAATTGATACCTACTACGGCACGACTTTCATTAAACTTATTTGCCTCAATTACCAACCATGACGATTTAATAGAAATAAAAACATGCTTAAATTAATAGAAAACAATAATGAACAAAAAAGAGTAATTCTCAGTTTGAAAAACTTAAGTTCGTAAAATTAGTTCCGAAATCTGTTGCAAAATGATGTTTCATCAGGATAGTTTACAAAGAGTTAGAAGCAAGCACAAATGCAAATAATTTCTAGAAATGGAAATTTTTACTGTAAATCTGACAATATTCACGAGTTGGTTTCATCTTTTGTTCAAAATTCGTTCATTCACGTTTGTTTGTACAGGAATGCGGTAATTACAATTTATAAATATCCTGTCATTAATAGTGGATGTAAATTATTTAAATTAATCCTCCAAATTTGTAAAGTATCTAAGTGTAAAAATATTGTAGGAATAAATACGAATTCGTACAAGAATTGCAATATAATTGTACCATGTCTTTACTCAATGAGGACAAAATATATGGCAATATTATTCAAGAAAATAATGTGCCATTATTGATATTGGATCGCGACAATATTATAAATGGGGATAATCATATATAGAAAAAAACCACAACTTCAGATATTAACCCTTTGCGTAACTTTGTACGATATATCGGTTTTTTAAAGTAATACATATCGTATCATTAAGAAAATATAGTAATTAAAAATTATCCACATAAATGAAATAGATGCTTGCTCAAAAGACGTGGACGATATATCGTACAAAGTTAGCAACTCAAATGTACATCATATCGCACATAATTTATTTGCTCGATAAATCGCACAAAAGTCACGACCGGTTGTGACTTAGCAGCAATTGCATCGTTATGTTCAACTCAATTTTAAACGCGAATTTTTCTGGGAAATATGACAAGTCTCTCTTATTAATGTGAAATTTTACTTATTTTTTTATTTTATTTTTTTATTTTATTTATACATTACAACTAGTTCAAATAAACGAAAGAACTAACAAGCAACTTGAATATGAAGTTCTACGTATAATTACAAAATTACAAAACTACTGTGAGAGTATTCATTAATTCGAAAGATCGCTGGGTTTAAGGCGTTTGAGTCGTCTTGGTGGTCCATCTCTAGAAGTTAACATAGCTACTTCTTCGTTACAATGCTGTCGCAATCTTACACTATGTGCTGTTGCAATTTTTAATATTTCTGCGTTAACCGAGTTTACGCCTAGATCTCGCTCTATATCAGCACATCTACAATACCAAGGCGCTTTGGCAATTAGTCTTAGTACTTTGTTTTGCAAATGGTTGGATGACTTTCTTATTGTTTTCGTTAGTACATCCCCAGAGTTGTGGACCATAGCTCCATATCGGTCGGAGTATTTGCTTATAGATAAGTAACTTATTTTCGATGGATAACACTGATTTCTTACCGATTAACCAATTATAATTTTTGAGTCGGATGTCCAGCTCCTTACGTTTGTTTTTTACTTGGACTTTCCATCGTAGCTTAGTGTCAAGCGTCATTCCTAAGTATTTAGCGGAATTAAAGTACGGTATTCGTGCACCGTCTATGAAAATTGGTAAGTGCTGTATGTTGTTGTATGTGAAAACAATGTGTACAGACTTAGTTTCACACGGTTTTACCTGCTATTTCTTTGCCCATTGTAGGACTTTATTCACAGCTTTTTGGAGTTTAGTAGTGGACTCGTGTTCACTACTACCAACAGCAAGCAACGCGGTATCATCTGCAAATGTTGCTGTTGTATAATTGCCGTCTACTGGCAGGTCGTGCGTGAATAGAATATAAAGAAGAGGGAACAATATACTACCTTGTGGAACTCCTGCGTTTATTTCCCTAAGGATAGAATATTTGTCTCCTTGTTTAACGCGAAAGTAGCGATCTGATAAAAACGATTTTGTGATGTCATAGTGCTGTTTCGGTAAAATCCTTTTCAGTTTCGAAAGCACAAACTTTATCGAACGCTTTTGCAACATCCAAAAACACGGCAGAACAGAATTTTTTTTCCTTAAAGGTTTTTTCAATAATGTGTGTAATCCTGTGGATTTGATCAATCGTAGAATGGTGGGCACGAAACCCAAAGTGATGCCCTGGAATTATGGTTTTTCGTTTTATGATTTTATTAAGACGTTTTATGAGAATTTTCTCAAAAAGCTTCGATATTATCGGCAGAAGTGATATGGGCCTGTAAGAAGATACATCACATCCTGGTTTTCCTGGCTTCGGAATCATGATAACTTCAGCAATTTTCCAATAAGCTGGCATGTGTTTAAGATAAAACGCCGCGTTAATAATGTTGGTAATTTTTACGACCTCGGCAGTAATCAGATCGTAACCGGGCGGTTTTTTTGTTTTCAAATTTTTGATTTCCTCACTTAGCTCACTGCTTGTGCAACTTGAGATTTCTTCGCTTTGTTGATTGGAAGCAGTAGGATAATCTACATGTGTTTCATATGGGGAGAATATTTTGGCTAAATAATCCGAAAATACTTCTGCTTTTTTCGAATCGTCTCTGGCCCAGCTATCAGCATTTATTTTAATGGGACATACTTGAGTTTCTGGTGTTTGTAGTCTTTTACAACTTTTCCAGAGAGAGTAGTCGGAATTTCTTCCATTGCTTAGGAACCGAAGATATTTTGCGAAACTTTAATTTTTAAACCTCTTTATTTTCCTATTAAGATCTTTAGAAACTTTATTTAGAATAAATTTATCAGCTGGGCCACTTACGTCGTAGCTTTCTCTTTAATTTAATTATTTCTCTTATATCATTGGGATATTTTTACTTATGACACTAATCTTAAATCATTCAGAGATTGGAGGCGCAAGTATATGCATAGCACATTTTGTAAAATGAAGCCTTTTACAGAGGAAGAGATTTTGGAAATTTTGAATGAAATCGATCCAAATGATTCTGATTTATATGCTTCAAAGCAAATAATGAAGAGTTGATGGGGCAACTTCATCCAGATGATGAAATAATTATTGATGAGATAATACATAATAGTTCCTCAGTTTTATTAGACAACGTGAGCTTACTGAACGTACAAAATTTTTATGACATTGTAATTGATGAGGATTTAGAGCTGGAAGGAGACATATTATGTGAGCAAATTTTGGTATTAACCTCAAAAGCGGAAATTAAATGGAGACGAAGGAAATTTAATGGGTCTGGCTTTCATTTTGAACCAGATTTTCATCAAGTATTAAATATTTTGGAGCCCACCCCATTACTTTGAAGATTTTTTCCCTGACGAACTTTTTGAGAAAGCGACATTCTGTACAAATTTATACGCTGTCCAAAATAAAGTATCGCGTTTCAAACCAGCTCAAAATTGGGAAATGAAAATGTTAATTGGATTACAAATAGCCATGGGTTGCATGTGGCTTGGTAGGATGACAACATTTTGGGATCCTACACTTTCCATAGAGCTTTTTAAGAACACAATGTCGTTAAAGCGCTTCAGACAGTTACGCCTAAACCTACATTTCATTGACAATCTGTTGATTCCTCCTAATTGCAATGACAAATTTTTCAAAATTCGTCCTTTAATTGAAACACTAAGAAAACGCTACCAAGAGGAACCTGTGGAAGAAGAAGTATGTATCGGTGAACCAATTATTCCATTCCCAAAAGGGTAAACCCAATCCCAGGGGTATTAAAAATTGCGTCCTGTGTGGAAAGTCAGGTTTTCCATATGAATTCGAGTTATATCAAAGCAAAAATACTAACCTCGACGAGAATTTAGTCCGCACGGTAGTTCATCATTTATGTAAACGGTTGACTAAATCTGGGCATAATCTGTATTTCGTCAAGTTTTTCAATTCCTATAACTTACTGGAAATACTATCGCAAAGGAATATAAATGCGGCAGGAACAGCTCGGGTTAAAATATTTGAAAGATTTGGTCGGACTATATTTGTATCGGATGAAGATCTTCTGAAGCAAGGAAGAGGATCGTCTGACTGTTTGGTAAGCACGGATGGAAAAATTTGCATTGTAAAATGGCTGGATAATAAGCCCATTTACTTAGCCTCCAACTTTGTAGCGATTGGGGAACAAGATGTTGTGAAAAGACCGAAAATTGTGAAGGAATATAATGAATCGAGTTAATAAGTTACTATAGAATTTTTTTGAAATCTTCTAAATGGACACTTCGCATCACTTCGCACTTCATTGATTTCGCATTGGTATCATCTTGGATTTTATATAAAAAGGATTGCAATAGACATAATATTCCCACAAAGGACATAATGAAACTGCCTGATTTTAGGATGAAAGGTTCAAACAGGCTTGTTTTATTTGAGAAAGCGGCAACTATTCGCAAAAGAGGGCGTCCAATGTCTATAATCAATTTCGACGTTAAACCAAGCAGTAAATTAAGAAGGTATTGATCAATTTTCATATTTATACTATATTTATGCAATTTAAAAAAATGTATTTATTTCTCTCTTTATTTTCAGATATGAAACACGACCGCAGGAAGAAGTGTCTGAAGATCGGGTTGACCATTTTCCTGCTCATGCCGGCAAAACAAGTCAAACGAGGTGCAATTCCCACGACAGCCAATTCTACGTTACCGGAGTGGCCAACAGAGGACCTCCACGGTCCCCCGGAGCTCAACTAGGCAACATAGCTCCCAATCTGACTTGTCCCCCCCAAACCTTCATCCCGCTCCAATCCACGTGCGAGAACCAATCAGCAACTCTTGGTTCCTCGCACAGTCTGTTCCGTGTGTCAGACYGCCATACGTCGGAACGTCACATCAGTCAAGTGCAACTCTTGTGCTGGGTGGTGTCACTTCCCGGCGTGTTCCGGCCTGCGCACCACACGTGAGTGGAGTGAGTCGTACGTTGCCCCGCGCTGCAGGAGTCTGCGCCCGCAACACACTACAGTGGCGTCGCCAACTAACACCCTAGTGCGACAACCGCCCCGGCGGGTTCTGCAGCTGCAACAAATACCACCCACACGTCCCTCCCTCACCCCCAGGATCACCCATTCACACCCGCGACAAACCCGGCTACTTCAATTTAACTGCAACGGACTCCAGAGCAAGATCGAGGAGATAGTTGCACTTATGAATCGGGAGCGCGTATCGATAGCTGCGGTCCAAGAAACCAAGCTAAACAGCCGCTCAGATCTTCTGAGTTGTGCAGGTTTAAACGTTATACGTAAAGATCGCGAGCGATATAATGATGATGGCCTAGCCTTCATATTGCACAACACCGTGCAGTATCGTCTAATCGATGAAGACATCGAACGCAGGGATGCTACCCTAGAATGTCAGGGCATAGCTGTCCGGTCAGGCGATATCGAGCTCGAAATATTTATTATATACATCCCCCCAGTTACATGTTGCCCTACAGGATATCACCCGAATATAGGTGCGCTACTTCGTGATGAAAACCGTTTGGTGCTAGGMGACTTTAACGCGCACCACGATCTTTGGCATTCCTGTCTGTCAAATGACCGTAGGGGGATGGAGCTGGTGGAACAGATTGACGATTCGACATTCTGCACAATGAATGACGAAGCCCCCACCAGAGTTATGGGCACTTGTAGTAGCTCGCCCGATATTACAATCGCTAGCGGTGGCCTGATAAATAGCATAACCTGGCGACCTATGCTAACTCTCGCATCAGACCATCTACCCATAATTATCTCGATCGAGAAACCTGCCGATTTCGTTTCTGTGGACAACCGCACTTCCCAGCCGAAGCAGCCGTCTTAGCTAACGAGCGCGACACCTTACGCCATGCCGATCCCGGGGATCCCCGAATAAGGGATCTCAA
>NW_017537678.1:650575-655621 GCF_001853355.1 Bactrocera latifrons
GACGACCGAGTTGAAGTTCAATTCAATGGTCATGCAGACAGACTGGAACTTAACCGCCATTCACAGTGGAGCCATCAACACCTTCACCGACTCCCTCCCCGTGAATGGCGTACTTGGAGTCAAATCACCACCCATAGCAGACGAAGAGCTCGAGTTGCCGCGAGAAACGCGAGTGACCCTTGCGCAACTTCGTTCAGGATATTGTAGCAGGTTAAACTCCTACCTATCCAGAATAGACCCAGACATACTCAACGTATGTCCTGCATGCAACGAGTCTCCGCATGACACTGACCACCTCTTTGCATGCCCAACCAACCCCACCCATCTAACACCCTTTTCCCTCTGGTCCGACCCCGTCGAAACAGCACCTTTCCTGGGCCTCCCGTTAGATGACATCGACGACAACACAGATGGCTATCACCATCCCAACGGGGACTGATAACCGTTAAAACAACAACAACAACAGGGGCAAGAACATAGGATGTCGTAGACGTCCATATTTTATATGCACTAAGTGTAAGATTCATTTGTGCATTGCAAACGAAAACAACTGTTTCTTAAATTATCATAAAAGTTTAAACTAATATTCTTACGATACATATATATATATTTTTTTCCATTATTTTTAATATTCTTACAATTTATGACTCTTTAACACTAAAAGGAAACAAAACAAGTCAGTTGATTTTTTTCCACCACTAAATAATGAAAACAAAGGGTTAAGTCATATTTTACCCATGACAAAAAAAAATTAAAAAATGGAATAAATGGCCACCAGAATGGACAAATTAAAATTATGAAAATACTAGAATCCAAATCCAATTTTATAAATTGCTAATTAACTTTAAGAAACACTTTTTACAATTTTTATGCTATGATCTATGATATTATTTTAGTAAAAACATTAGAATTATTAATATACGCCTCAGCAAAGGAGCAAGTTTATAAAATGGAAGTACAGTCACTCGAAATCGATTTAACAGCCCTCCTCGGCATTCATTGTCATACTCACACACCTGTAAATAAACAACATGCATCGAGATAAACCTCTGCAGCTAAAAAAAGTTTATCGTAAACATATTTATTAGCAAAGGATATAAACGCAACAGAAGAACATCCAAGTTTTGCGAACATCATAAAAATAAGTAGATGTATGAAACCAATAGAACGTTAGTCTTAGTACTGCCATCAGCCAAGAAGGTATAGAAAGTATATACTGCAATAAATAAATATAATAATAAATAGTATTTATTATCTAACTCGGGCAAAGTATTCAATAGCCCATACACGTGAAGAGCACCCGATTTGTTTGAATATCTCTTAATGAGATTACATATAAGCCTTACCCTGAGTATTTTGTTAGTAGAATGAAAAATGTCTGAGAAATAGCTCGAAATACGCACGTTTCTTTTGTTTTCCAAGAATCGACTTCGTTTTCTTGCATTCAAAACGATTGGCACACGGTCATTGCCAATAATTTTCCCACACAAATGCGTGAGAGTCCAATCGGTTATTATTTCACAAAGCTAGCTACTATTTTTTAACTAAATCATTGAGTAACATTTCATGTTTCAATTAAACTAAATCTGTCTCCCAACTGTTTCGCGGAATTATCTTGATCAACTCTTTTACGCTTAGCAAAACCTATAAGTGGCTCTTAATCACTATCATTTAAATCAGAGAGTCTCAATTCATCCAGTCGTACCAGTCGTCATGGAAGATCATACTGAATGAATTTAATTTACCTCTTCATAATGACCACTATATCATATTTCTTATATTTGTCAAAACACATTCGACTCTTAGACATCTTCCGATGAACTCAATTATGGCCAAGAAAACCATCCAAAAAATGTTTGTAAAAATTAAGTATTCTGCCAATTGTTTCCAAATGGAGACATCACTATAAAAATATGCTGTTTATACTCCTACAGAGTATAACTGTCTTGTTCACTCAACGTTAGAATAGTTAAAATTCGACAGACAGTCTGTCCTCTGTCCGTCCGTGAAAGCTGTAATTACAAAACTGTAATTTGGCACAGGGGATTGCAGTAGTGAGGTAATCTGTAGAATATACATTTTGGAAAATGAGTGTGACTCCGCCCTCTAGAAGATTTAATGTACATATCTCCCAAACCACTGAAGTTAAAACAGCCACATTTTCCTAGGACAAATCCCATAATCCTCCTTATCAAATTGTCTTTTTTTTTGTCTTCGATTGTTTTTATTTGATTATGAAGAAACAGTACACTGTTATAATATGACTCAGTATTTTTCGACAAGGATATTGTGAATAAACTTGCCTATTACGAACTTTAGAAGATAAGCGCCGGGCACTTGGTGAAGTACCTTCTTCCATTCAAGAAGAATCCAATACTCACAAAAATTTCTTATATCAAGTGGAGCAAAATATATATCAAACTTTTCCATAATAGAAATCTTAGGTACATATGTATATATGTATATATATCCAACTCTAATGAGAAATACACACATGAAGGCATAATCTGAAAGACCTCCATGACGTTATTAAATTTCGTAGTTATTCGCCATTGAAGTTAGACGAGCAAAAAGCGAGCGCAGCTGTCGCAATAAGATATGTATATATGTATATATATACATATGTATTATAAACGTGCAACACCCTCTAGTGGAAGTTTTATGAAGAATTAAGTTTTTGAAAAGGCATTGTTGCAAAAGGTTGCGCAATAAAAACGTGCAGCAAACAGCAGCCGCACACACAGTCGGCAGTCGGAGCGGAAGTTGGCACCGGAAGACGCTTGTCATTCGTATTGCGCAAACTTTGTGTCACTGCTTTCAGCCCCATGCACAAAAAACGGCAGTGGCAAAGCAGCCACCACCGCTGTCAGTGCTGTTGACACGACACTATCAGCAGGCTGTGTTGGCGCCGAGGACATTGCAGAAAAACGCAACCAACTTTTTGACAAGTCAAGTGCAAGTTGCAGGCAGCGGCTGCTAGTTCCGTCCGCTCTCAAGTTCGTCTGCGTGCATGCAGGTGATGTGCGCGGCTGCGAGCGCGGAGAGGTAGGTTATGCAACTAACGGCAATTGCTTTTTAATGTGCGTCATTTGCAGCAAGTGTTTCGTTGGTCCCTGAAGCCTGTTGCATTCTTCGGCTCCTGTGTACTTATTCTCTTGTTTAGTCGCACTTTTGCCTTTGACTGTAAAGAATTTTGTGCAACAAATGTGAAGCAGAAGTTGTTTTGTTATTCAGGAGAAGTGTTGCGTTTAAAATTTTTCTTAGAAAAAGTTAGTCTTCTAGCGCACTACACTGCGTATAAGTAACATCTTATTGTGATTCTGTATTTCCAAAAATAAGTTGTGTTGTACTCGAAGTTTTGTCGAAAACGAAAAGTAATAACAGCACAATGTAAATTTTTTCACCGAATTTTAAATAATTGGCGTACTCTCAACCCGCCGCAAAGCATTGTAAAATCGTAAAAATATAAATTTTTACACTTGTTTAAAAAAATTGTTGTTGGATTTCATACAAAAATTAATTTACACAATTACAATTCTCAATGCTATGTTTTCGAATCGTTATAATTTATAACTTTATGAGACTTGTGAAAACCCTAAATATAATACCAAATATTTTTATATATCTGATGAACATATCAGCATTCTAAATGAGATTTGACTAATGACTAACTTTATTCTCACTCACAGTCAAGCAATACGTTCTCTTCGAAAATTGAAAGGCTCGGAAAGCTGTACTGTTATTGATGTACGTTTCAGCCCATCTTCGATCCGCAAAGCGTTGGGTAGCAAATCGAATAAGCTGAAGCGAATGTAAGCACTTTTGGTGCAACCGTGCGCTAACAGTTCTTATAAAATGTGTACAATTGTAATAAGCTTCTGGAAAAAACTGCTCACTCATCTTTTAAATTTCCGTTATTCAAAAATCTTGAACAGCAATCAATATGTTCAATACGCAAAAATGAGCATCTTGGTTAACTATTGCAAGACGCCTCATTAATTATGTAGGATGAATGCACCATGAAGACCTTAGAAGCTTTTCTGCTCTCATGGGCGAGATAACTTTTGTATTTACTGGAGATTTCCGAGAGACACTTCATGTCATTAGATATCATCAAAGCATACCTTACATCGTTGTCCTTATGAACTTCGATTGAATATATAAAATTTCGGTCGAATATGAGAACTTATCTTCATACCAACTGCTTAAACTTTTCCCACTCCAAATTTAAGCAGTAATTGTAAACAGATAGTCTGTAGTTTAGACATTCTAATAAATGCAGTATACCCTGACATTGAGAATTTGGACGAAAAGGAATTCAATTGGTTGTGTTCTAGGGCACCCAGAAATAATAGTGTCAACGAAATAAACGATCTAGTTATTCAAAAATTTCCGAAGAAATAAAAAAAAAAATACAAATCGATAGACACCGCGACTAATATCGAAGACGCAGTCCATTATTATCAGGAGTTTTTAAATTCATTAAACCCTTCGAATTGGTTTTAAAAATTGGAATTCCAATTATGCTTTTGAGGACTTTAAGTCCTCCAAGCATGTGCAGCGATACGAGGCTGCTTATTAAGGAGTTGAATGACAATTTAATTGTAGCCATTTCCCATTTAAACGGCGTTCCAGTGAAAACTCGAATTAAAAACTAGTCCCATTGACCTACAAAAAGTATGTTTTACTCGTGGACAATTGTATGTTGGTCAATCGCAGGCCGGAGGTCCTGAAAATCGATTTGAATTAAATAAATTAACATCAAATATCGTTTACAGGGAAGCTCTGATTCAATAAATTATTTTGTTCGAGTAGAGAAAGCAAAGGCATTTTTAGCAAAGGCATTTTTACAAAAAAAAAAAAAAAAAATCTGCCAATCGAACGCGCCAGGTATAAACGGATTACGGGTGAACAAGCAAACGTACGCGTTACAAAAATCAAAAAAATGTAAAAACAAAAACTACAACAACGAATATAAAGTGATTTCAAAATTTAAATTTAAGAAAAAACCGAAAGTTATCATTTGTGAAAATTTCAACGAAAACC
>NW_017537678.1:655636-663330 GCF_001853355.1 Bactrocera latifrons
AGAGAAAGCAAAGGCATTTTTAGCAAAGGCATTTTAAAAAAAAAAAAAAAAAAAAAAAAAATTAAAAATAAAAATAAAAATAATACGAAAAATTATATTATACTTTCACGTTCGAGTTTCTTTCATTTAACTAATTTTTAATGACCCCACACAAAAGCGAGAAAGTATGTGTGGGAGAGGGTGTACAGAACTTTTGAAATGATTGTTTAATACCCGTGTAAAGCTGGACGAGTTGTAGTATTATATCAATTTGATGAACTTTTTTGGAGATTTTACATACAAACTTTTTGACAAGAGAACAGCGGCGTCGAATGCAGCTCAAATAGCACAGAACTTTAAATCAATAGAACATCAAACAGGTATAATAAAGGTCAGTATAAGTGGTGTGATTTTCTTAATGAAAAAACAATTCGAATACTTACATGACCGCTCTAAAATCGAGGCGATAATATTGATGATCTCTTACAAAAATTACTGTAAGGAATGATATTTAATTTTAGATTGCGGGTCCAATATAAAAGTAATTCAAAAACTCGAAACTTTTCAACCATCAAATGTGATTATATGTATTATACCGATAAATACTACTCTAAATAAGAAAATTCTGGAGGTCGCACAACTAGATGCTTGCTAAGCACACGAGAAATCTATAAATCGAACGAAGACTCAGCTCATTCTCAATTCGATGCGATCTTGACAATGGTGGCCTCCTTTTCAAACTTATGTTTGCTGTTTGATAATGAAGTATCTATGTATTGATAGTGAGAGAGTGAGCAATCTCAATGCTAGTGTTACCGCTCTCCTAACGAAGTGAATGTTTAAAAGGCTACTCTCTTCATACTCCTACAGGTACCTTAACGTCAACCACTTCTGCGTGAATAATGCTTCAGTGATTCAGTCACGTAAGACTATGCTTGAAGAATGGCTATTTACAGAAGACTCTCCTTCGAACCTTAAATTTCAAATTGTTATTAAAAAGACTCACGTCCTATTTTAATCACTGATCCTACCACAAATTTTCCTCCATATGTGAGCACAGAAAATGGCCTGGATTACTTTGCGAGTCAATGGTTTATACACCCAGCTTCTCTAAGTGAGTATATTTCGCAGCAATATGGCACATTTGCCGAATATATTCACCGG
Organism: Bactrocera latifrons; assembly: GCF_001853355.1. Taxonomy (NCBI): domain Eukaryota; kingdom Metazoa; phylum Arthropoda; class Insecta; order Diptera; family Tephritidae; genus Bactrocera; species Bactrocera latifrons. The sequence continues at coordinate 656,780 of NW_017537678.1, forward strand.
TGCTATGTGTAGAATAAAATTGAGTTGTTGCTGTTATCCAAAGTGCGAAGTGCAGCACAGATTATACTGAGATACGCTCTTTTCACACTTTCAAGCAGAATAGGCTACCACCCGATGGCCGCGACGACAATATGCTATACTTCTCATCAAGGAAGCAGTTAGCGGTCTTGCATAACTTAGCAATATGCATTGGATCATTATTTGACTAAGATTTTAGATTTTAGTTACAGTATCCCAAATTGAAGTAGCCTTCATTAAAAAATGTGTTTACGAAGAAGATTATCGTAGCTAAATAAAAATTGTGGAGTCTTCAACTCTAGCTTGGTTTAGTTAAATTACAATCTTAACCAAACCCATATCTAGCGCAAATTGAACCCGAAGGAGCTGCACTCCTACCTAGTTACCCAAACTGTTCTCAACCAAATCAACAGTTAAAGGTCATATCTCGCAAATACTTTTAACCGCAAATCTAATCATATAATTGAAAGTCCGTCCACTATTTTAATACTTTTTTAATATAATCGAAATGTAAAGACTTGCTATTAAGTGCAAACAAATCGAATCACAAAATCTATTTTGTCCAACCCGCAAAGCTCTTGTCACATTAACGGAAACTTGACTGCACAACTGGCCAGGCGGCACAAAACCAACACATTACCACATAATTACATGTATATGTGTACGCGTGTGTATGTGTGTGAGTGCTGGTCTTGGGCTGCCTCGCAAATATCCTGTTAGCGCTCATCACAATCCGCAAATCCATGTGTAAATGTCAACAGTTGGTAATGCTGTGGTGCGCAGCATATAATTCCGACCTGTGCGCACAAGTATACTCAAGTATATACCCAAGTCATCCGGTGTATGCGCAGGCAATTGCAGGATTGAAACATGTTAGTTGTAATACTACAAAATGGGTAAGTGGCAAGTGCTCTAAACGGACAACGTAGCAATTGTAATAATTAACTCAAACAGTGCACATTTCATGCAACAACAATGGTCCATTGTAATAAATCTGAGATAACGAACAGACGATGATCAGACCTACTATATGTGTAGGCAAATGCGTTATAATCATGGCAATACTGCGTGTTTAATTAATAACTTTTATGGAAGGCTTGCGTTGACGGCAACCGAATATTAGATGCTCGGGTATCTTTTAAGAATTGAAGGTGCCACATGTTGATCATTTTAAGTGGCAAATCTAAATCCGAACGATCAATTTACTAAGGTATATTGTCAGTCAGAGCTAGGGAAACTATGGTGCATGCGCGGGTTATAGGAACGACTGACCAATTGCGGGAATTTTCGGTACCAATTCGCATTATGCTCAAGGGTATACACGCACTTAATTTCATTTTCTTAGCTTAACGCTCCAGCGTTTTCTTAATAAATTGTTACATTTATAATCACGCTCGTTCCTCTTGTCAAATATACTTTTCTTCTCTAAGTTCCAATCTTGTCCGCAAAATATTTGCGAAAAAGTAAATGTTCATTCGAAGATTGAAGAAATGTCTATGGCAATCACCTGCATTTTTGGTTGTTCCTTGAAATAGATATATAAATATCTATGAGAAAGTATTAAAAATAAACAAATAAAGTTTTTTCGAGCTACTTTTAATGTAAAAATGAGCAAAGCTACTACGCTGAGCTTATTAGAACGTGAAAAATCAGATTTTTTCACTCCCAGGAACTATCCAATCGAAACATTACCAAACAGATAAAACGTAGCTCCAGAACTGTTGATGGATATTTAAATGGTCCAGAGGCATATGGAAAACACTTTAAAGAAAGATGGAAAGCACTATCTGAACAATCGGTACACAAATTTGTTAGAATTGCTTCAAAGTCAGCCAAGTCTGCAGCTAAGGTTAAGGAACTAGCCGAAGTAAAAACAAGCCTTTCAACTGTCCAGCGTACAATAAGAAATGCAGAACTAATCTAAAGCGTCTAAAAATCGAAAAAAGCCCCTTCTAAATGAACTACGAATTAAAATATTGCATGGACTGTTCAATCTGACATTCGACCTAATGATTAGCATTGAGTTGTCTTTATTGATGAAACACTTTTTAATTTAGACGGTACTGATGGCTTTCAGCACTGTTGTCACGAGTTGCGAAATGAGCTATATTTAAGTCGCCACCACAGCCGAGAAGGTAGAGTCATAGTGTGTGGTGCCAACACATTTTGTGGAACAATTGACTTGATTTTTATCAGTCAGAAGATGAACGATGATCGCTTCAAAAAAATGTTGAATTCCGTATTTTCAAACCTAAGTGATCTCTTTAAACCAACTCCTTAGATTTTTCAACAACCTGACTTGGCCACCATGTTCTCCAGATCTCAACGTTATTGAATATGTTTGAGGCTGGCTAACATGGAAGACATACGAAGTAGGAAAGCAATACCAAAATAAGCAATAACTGGCCTACATAGATTCCCTTATCATTCTATGAAGAATCGAATATATGAAGTTATTACTAATAAAGGAGGCTGTACTCGTTACTGAAATTATTATCTATTGTTTCTTTTAATTTAAGTTAAACGAATTCTTTTCTTAGAAAAAATTTAAAAGTCTAAGTGCGTTTAACCTTAGGATCAGCAATGTAGTTTAACCATTATATACGGTATGGAGTCAACCAACTATTAGGACTAAGATTATCATATTTAAAAAGCGGAGGCTACAAAAATTTGAAAATTTACAGTCTATAGTATTTATATTATTATATCTCATAGCGACACCTACCTAAACCTAACCTAATCTAAAAGTAGGCAAGTATGTCCTCACTGCCTTTGACGAGCCCGAGTTCCTTTTGGTTATACAGTCCTATTGTTGTGAGAACAAGCTTATTCTACGGATACTTAATTGAAATCGAGATATATATTTCATGCAAAACTTGTTCTGAACTTTACTTCTTGTGTCTGCTAATTATTGAAGTGAAATGTTTTAAAAAACTTCTTTGAATTTCAATAAGTGATAGACAAGATTATATATTTTTATATATAATATAAAAAGTACGTGTGTACAGTTCGAACCAACATAGAATACAGTGAAAGCTCTCTTAAATGGACGTCCTAATAAGCGGACTAACCATGCACGTTGTTGATGTTTATTAAGTACAATCTATTAAGCAGACAAACTTATTAAATTGACAGAAACGCTGGTAACCAAACTTGAAAAGCAGCCTTAAATTCGTTATTTTTTCCAATAAAATTTATTTGAATGACCCTATTCAAAATTAAACCTCAAGTACAATACCTTAGATTCTCCTATCTACAAAAACGGTTTCGCCTTTATTGGTAAATAAAATTTTCACTGTATTGAATAGTAAATTATAAGAATAGTAGTATGAAACAAGTAGCCTGAAGCATTGAAGCTTGAAATGTTTATTCACTACATTTGTTTGAAAAGGTTAGAGGCTTTTATTGTTCTAGCTGATTTCTTTGCTTATTTACTATCCATTTTTATATTTTTTTGGATACTATCGGACTTTATTTACATATGTATGTATATATCTTCTTATACATAAAAATGAATCGCAAACTATGTTGCCAAGCGCATAACTCAACAACGCCTGCACCAATTTGGCCAATTCTTTTTTTTTAATGTTGGTTGAGGTTTCAAGGATGGTTTTTATGGCAAGAAAATTCAAATAATTGCCGGAAAACCTCGAAAAGATGTTCCTTTTTTTCCCATACAAATATTATATAAAAATGAATGTTTTTTTGTTAGTAACGCTAAGAGAACGGCTGAACCAATCTTGATGAAATTTTGAAAGGTTATTCGCTGCGGATCGGTGAAGATTTAGAAATAAAAAACCGTATGCTTTTCGTGAGGAAAAGTCGGAGAACTGGACAATTCCAAATAATAAAGTATGTACATTTTTTTTTCAATTATTTGAATCGTTAAAATTTGTTATGAATATGTGTGTTTCCCACAAAATGATCAATTACAGATTGAAATTTGTTACGAAGCCACGAGGAGGTCGCGCTTATATCGATGGGTGTTCTTTTTGGCATTAACATCCATTGGCTGCCCAAGGCACGTGACTGAGTACTCCAAAGAAGCGATGACATGGGTCGCGGTCAATCAGCAAGCGATCGCCACTATGTCACAGCACGACTTTTCAAATAACAGTTACGATGTTGTTGGATGCTAGATGTGCTCTGTTGAATGTTAAAAGAGAGGTTTGCCGCACGCACACATTCTTCTTTTGATGATGGTTACACCAAATCAAATTGATGAAATCATTCCTGCTTAAATTCCTCACCACAGATAGATCCAGAATTACACGAAGTGGCGAAAAACAGCATGGTTCATGGACCTTTTGGAAACCACAATCCCACCTCGGTTTGTATGTCTGACAATAAATGCACGAAACACTATCCACGTGATTTTCTTTCGAAAAAACAAACTGGAAATGATGGATGGCTCTGTCGGCGTCGCTCATCAAATAGCAATGGCAGAATATTCAGCATTCAATGTAGAAGAGTGGATATCGAAGTTGACAACACATGGATCGTACTATATTCACCACTATTGTCTAGTTCAGATTCAAAACTCATATCAATGTTTAGTATTGCAGTTTGGTGAAATCGATAAAATACGTTTGTAAGTATATAACCACAGGAAGAAACGTGGCGGTTATGGGCCTTGCACGAGATGAGATCAGCAAATATCAAATGAGTCAATGAGGATATTTACTTTTGCAATTTATGAACGTTTTCCGACTGTTGTGCGCCTCGCAGTTCATTTGGAGATTGACCAAAGAGTGTAATTAAACTCAGAGAATATATATATGTTTATATTCCTGTAATTCCTAGGTGGAACATAGGGCCTCATAATCCCAGCTTTGTTTATTTCGGTTTCGGTAATCAGAGGGTTTAAGATGAGTAGGTGATTAGCCTTCTGCATCCGAGCCTAGTTCCGGGGCTGCCGGTTTCGCCTCTAGGCAGGCAGTGGCGTAGCAATTTCCTCCACGCAGGTGTTAAGGTTATACCGCCTTTACTCGGTCGTCAGAGCCTCGTTCATTAACGCCATTTGCACATTTTAGACGCTAGCCGAATGGAACCCAGAGAATACAGTAGAGTAATTGCTGCATTAAGACACACTACACAATCCACCCGAAAAAACCACGATTGCTTCTAACTTCTTTTGCTATTGATTCAACTTAATTTGAGTCATTGCGTAGTGTGAATGTTGCGGTGTGTGGAACTTTTTGAAAAGCTAGCCGGCAATTACAATTGCTGTAACATGATAAACGGTGGAATCAAACGATGGACGATGCGATAGCTACTTCGCATACGAACAAAAATGACATTGCCGAAGACATTTTACATTGTATTTGCTAAAAATTGGAAATGGGTCAATTCCAGTTGATATTTCCGGTGGTTTGATATCAATTCCATCTGCCGTTTATCAGTTCACGAAAGATGAACTCATCACGAATGTTCGGGAATTAGGCAAATAATCGTGTCGACTTAAACTGGAAGATTCAAAGTCAAATTCCAGGAGACTTGCGCTCATACATCGATCGGTATGACAGCAGACCAGAAAAGTTGGCAAAAACTAATTTTTTCAAAATAGCCGGTAGCACTTTTCGTTTATTGCTTTGGATTTATGAATATACTAGCAACAATGAACCAACGGTTTTTCTATGTCATTTTCACTACCTCTCTTTTTAGAGCCTTACAAACACAGAGCTTATTTTCGCAATAAGTGCAGTTTGATTTTTGTGAATTTTCTATTCACAGTTTGAATATATATTTTCCAGTCGCTGACTAGAATTCAGCACCTTTAATTATGGAACCATCAACATTGGGTATTTATAAAGATTCACTTATATTCACTTTGTGCGTAATTGTGATTTTCACATTTTGGTCGTTTTTTTCGGAAACCTACCTTAATAAGTTTATTTTCCTACAGTTTATGTTTTAAAAATTGGAAAAGTTAGTGAGCCCGGCATGATCGGCCGGAATTTTTTTAATTATCCTGTAATATGTATATTTATGTACTTAATTGGAAAAAAAAAATTGGTCGGATTTTTTGCGTTTTGGCATTTGCTCGCTTTTATGTATGTGCCTATGTACTACCTTTTGTTGTAGTTTAGTTCGAAGCTTTTTTTACTTTGTTTTGATTATTTGTTTGTCAAACGTCAACTACAAGTACAAATGTGAACTGCATTGATCTTTATTATTTTAGTTGTAAATCGTCAAATAGAATCCAGTGTTGCCATATTATCATAATTTTATAATATATTAGTGGTTGATTTAACTTTTTCAGGTGTTAGTTCAAAAACAATTTTTGCTCATTCAAATAATATTTTGTTGTGAAAAAATCACAACTGATGAAAAGTTTATTTTTTTAAAAAATTAATTGGAAAAACAAACAAAATTTCAGCAAGTGACTAAAGAAGAATTGAATAAAACATTGAACCGCCTGAATTTAAACTTCGTTGGAACAAATCGTACCGAAAAATAGACGTTTTTAATGAAATTAATAAAACATGGCTGGATTGCTCAATTTGTTTTATGAAAAATTCAAGCCAAAAAGG
>NW_017537678.1:664455-671994 GCF_001853355.1 Bactrocera latifrons
GATTGTTGATGTTCCAAAGCCAGGGTTTGGAAATTCTAATGATGGCAACACAGCGCGACGATTCTTTAGGGAGGCAGAGGTTTCGGCCGAAATTACAAAATTGGATTTAACTTTGATTAAAAGATTGCACAATATATTAATAACTGTAGCCAGCGGACATGAAATAAATGTTGAAAAGTTCACGAAGTATAGCCAGGACACTGCTAGGTACTTTGTGGATAAATACATGGCCTGAAATAATTTCTCACGCTTTACTACCAATCGGYCAATTATCGGAAGAAGCACAAGAGGCTTGCAACAAGGATTTTAAGAGATATCGCGAACACCATTCAAGAAAATGCGGCCGTGTGGAAACTAATATTGACATATTCAATTCATTTATGCTAAGGTCTGATCCGGTAATAAGTTCAAAGAGAAAATTCAAAAGAACTAATAACCAAAAGTTACCAACTGAAGTATTGGAATTATTGATATGTCYACTTATTCCTAATAACGATGAAGAATATGATGATATTTACGATGATGACGGTCAACAAAACGAAAATTGGTCTAGTGATGAAAGTAGCAGCAATATAAATACATATATAAAATAATATGGCAATATAAATATATTTATAAAATAAAGCAGTCGCCACCAATTACTACATTAACGGTTCAGGTAAATCTGATACAGTCTAAAAACTTCGGTTGTAAGCGCAATATTCTGAAATTTGGTACACATACTTACTTTAGTAAGAGGAATCAGGGTACCAATTTCCAACTTCCTAGCTTAAGCCGTTTAGTTGATGCCAACTTTTAGGTCATTCTGCCCCACTGTGCGCCGTGAATTATCCAGTGGAATTTCAAAATTCTTTGGAGAGACTTGGTATGCCATCGCATCATTTGCGTCTCAAAGTTGGATCTTTCGTTAATATGTTTCGCAATCTTCATGCGCCAAAACAGGTATCGAATACAAGGAGGCATAATGCTTGATTCTAAGAACTCCTTTGAGTTCCAACGATTTGCTATTTCAGTTCAAACTTACTCAGTTTTCAGTGAAAATTGCATTTGAGATGACAATCAATAGGACTCAAGGATAGTCGCATAGTGTGTGGCATAAATTTAGAAATGCAATTTTTTTACACGAGTTCGAAAACCATCTTTTCTGTACACCGGAACTGCGTCACATTGAAAACAAATTAAATGATAAATTCAACTTTCTTTTCATTTCAAAACACATAATTTCACGCAGGACAACGGCTGCGGGGCCAGCTTGTTATATATACATAGATATATGCTGCTCAATAAAGCTTGAAATGTTTATTCATAATATTACTTCGAAAAGGTCAGATGCTGATTTGTTTACTTATTTGTAATCTATTTTATATTTTTCTAGGAATTATCCAAGTTCACTTATATATTTAGGAAATAACCGAAAATTAATTTTAATATGAGATAATTGGGTACGAATTATAAATATTGCATTTGCGCTTCATAAACACCGAGAGCTTCTTTCTATCTTCAGTGAATCAACATAAAAGCAAAGGCAAGAAGAGGAAAAATACAAGAAAAACTTTCTAACGCAAATTTCTGTGTCTTATCCATAAAAGGCTGCTATATATTTAAAGAGTTCAGAGATTGAATTTTAATCATGCAAATGTGAATGAAATGAAAAAAAAATTAAATTTCGTTTACCGTCTAAAGGAATGTGTACAAATATTAATACCAGTTACTTACTATAGACCGATGATATTAAAGATTAATTCCAATTTTTTCAATACTAATTTTAACAATTAAAGATGAGTTAAATTCGGGTGTAACTGAAAATATCATACTTCCTCAACTCTTTCAACCCTTCCGAATTTAAATAATATATCTCATAGATCGACCAATATTTTCGAAAAAAAGCGTACGCAATTGGAACTGAGTTCCTCATATTCGGTATCTAAGCTGGCCTACTTTACTCGATTTGTATACTGGAAAGTGAGATAAACAGATGGAATTTAAATTTGTTTTATATAAGTAGTAGTCGTAGTTTTGGTTCGATATTGCCATTTTCGGACATAGGGATGTCAATGATAATGTTTTGTACCAAACTTGGTCGATATCGGTCTAGTAGATTTTCGATTATTGGCGTTTCGACAGTCACTCGTTATTCAACTCGTGTTGTCATCATGATCATGATCTAACTAGATTAGTTTAAGATGACATGCACAACCGTTATGTGAACAGAACTATTATACTCTCCATAGCAACTTGTTGTGAGAGTATACAAAGAATATTCATAAACTCTTTTAAGCGCAGTCATATATAAATACTAACCACTTTGTTTATACATTACCACCAATTCAAATGCAATCATCCGTTAGTCCAAAATATCTTGCTTCAATCGAAATTGCGTAAAAATTTTTAATTTAAAAGATTAATGAGCATTAATGTCATTAAATAAAATCATAAAATAAAATTCACGTTTCAAACGAAATTGCGTTCATGCATGCCATCATATAAAATCAACTTTAATCATACGCCATGGCGAACAAGAGCTTTGCAGTAAAATTCCCCAAAATATTTACAATTCATTGATCTATTTGCATGTAACGGCTAAAGAATTCCTATCAGATACGTACATACACCGATAATTATATAAATCAAACAAATTTGGCGTTTTCCATAATAATTATTAATTGGTTTAATTTCCGGTTAAAGCCTCTAAATAAATTCCTGTTGGAATTCACATACATATGTCATTTAAAACAAATATTTTCAAAAATTTATTATAAAACAAAAACCCGTTACCTTTTATTACAATGAAGCTATAACACCTTATACAAATGCAAAAGTTTCCCTAGAAGAAGTTGAGGACAAAGGTTCAATTTGTATGGCAGCTACATGCTATAGTGATCCGATCCGAACATTTTCTTCGGAGATCGCATTATTGGCTTAGCAGACAGGCCAAATCAAATGAAATAGTTTTCCATACAAGCACTGGATTTTGATTGTTCAGTTTATATGGCAGCTATATGGTATAGTGGTCCAATATCGGCGGTTTCGACAAATGAGCAGTTTTTTGGGGAAAAAAAGCCGTGTGCAGAATTTCATATTATTACTGAGAGGCGTATATACAAACAGACGGTCACATCTAAATCGGTTCACCTTGTGATGATGCTGATTTATATATTATATAATTTTTTCAGGGTAATAAAAGTGAAATAATAATATCAACACCAAAATCGAATAAAGATATTTAAAAGCAATTTTTGTCGAAGCTCAAACGCCCTTCGGTATGTATATATAAAGCACAATAACAAAAAAGGACACTGTATGAATATTTTATAGCACATTTACATATTAATTGAATTTGTAGATTTATTTGTTTATTATTCACTTATTTGTTTTCCAACTACTTCTGGGGTTTTCCGCAATTTCATAGTTGAGGTATGATTGTATAAATGAGCAAAAGAGATAAATATTTGAATAGTGTCTGTATGTAAAATATCATACAACCCAACAATTGGTCAATACAACGTTAAATAAATCAAGATATCAGTCAATCAATCAATAATTCTTTTTTTTTTTTTTTTTTTTTTTTTTTTTTTTTTTTTTTTTTTTTTTTTTTTTTTTTTTTTTTTTTGTCCTAGTATATACATATGTATAGATACAGATATAGTACGGTGGTTTTGCCGATCCAACTCACACTTGAAGAAATTGATTGCTTAAATACCTCGCCTAATGATGTAACTGCATCGCTCCTAAACGCACACTAAACTCATTTACCGCTTATTTCCTAGTCGCAGCTAATACTTCTGAAAGTAAATTGAGCAAATAACTCTTGCGGCTTACTCTTTTGACCCTGTGTTCGGTCTACCATTAATGCAGTTTCCCCAAATCGTTCGGTCGTTTTTCCAATACTCGCAACGGCAAATCAAATCGCCGCAACATTTGATCTTATCAATTTGGCTTCGATAAGTACATACATTTCTAAACCAGTACTCATGCACGTGGACAGCGCGATAAGTCATAGATTTCTCAATCACTGTACTACGAATGCAACACTGCGTTAAACAGCTATTTCTTTTATAGCAGGGTGAAGGTAACCTTCTCCCAACTCAAGTTCTCCAACGTAACCAATGACTAAGTAAAGTGATAACGAAGAAGATTCAAATAATAGAAATAATAATCGAGAAATTGAGAGAAGTAAACGCCTAAGTTGATTCTGGAGCAATGGCGAACAGTTTTTGAATAATATATACAAAGAGCTCGCACAAGATATTGAAGTTTACCCTACAGATTACTCTATTACCAAAAATATGCAATAATTCCTGAAACATTGCAAATAAAAATGGTTAATTTCTTCTTTAAAAAATTGCATTTGAAAAATATTGTAAAAGTTCTAATTATTCCAACGGCAGAGTCATGGCTGCGAACGGCATTGAATTGAAGCTTAAACGTTGTTTCTCTGCTACAAATACTAACTAGTCTCAGTAGATTTAAAACGAAATATAAATATGGTATATAAATATATAAAGTGAATGTTGAAATAATCTCATTCACACCTCCAAACCTCACCTCACTATGACATTTCCTCTCTAAAACTCAGTATAAGTGCTTCCAGGCCGCCGAAGCGAGCTTGAAGAAAAGTTAGCCAGCACAAGTCCTACATTTGAAATGCTCTACAATGTAACCATAATAATAATAGACTCTGAAGCTAATTTAAAGTCATGTAGCAAAGTATTAACATATTGTTCAATAAGACTCCACAAAAACCACTGACTCACCAAGAGGATCTCGTACAAAAGGTATGTACGTCTACGTATGCAAATACTTATTTATCTTACCATTTATCTATTTAGCAATAATGACGTCTACTTCCGATTTCATACCCAACTGTGTTGTATTTATTGTTTTGTTCATTAGTACTGCACTGGCGTCAGCAATAAATCAGTTCGTCGCACATCTGCCGTAATTGCAATATTTATGTTAAGGCAGAGGGCCGCAGTGGCTAGATAAAAATGTATATTGATTACGGCTGTTGATAGTATAGGCAAAGGTTCGAAACAAACTTCAAAATAGAGGCGAATGAGTACTGTATAAAAATTATATATTCGCTACAAAAGTGTTTGATAAACCAGGCAGATGATATGTTACCAAAAGTTGTGCCCAATCCCCTCAAATCGTCACACATAAACAACAAATGTATGGCTCAGCTATTATTAAAATGGCGGCTATGCGATTAGTGTGTAAATAATGTGCCAAAACAAATGAGCAGAGTTCCCAAGGTGTGCAGACGATTCGCAACTGGAATCTCATTTCGGTAGCTGCCTCCAACGGCGAGGTCGTAAATTGTACTTAACGGATTTTTATTGCAAAAGTAACGGACTGTTTGTTACCTTAGCATTTTCTTCTTGACAGCGTCTTTGTGTATACCGACAAGTGTTTGTGTGTGTGTGTGTAAATTAAAGATGCATTACTGCGAAATAATTCTTCCCGCTAAGCAGCTGTGTATAAGTGAATAATTAATGAGATATGAAGAAATGAAGAGAGTGTATAAAAAGTGCAGCGACAAGAAGAAGTTAAACGAAAATAGCCTGAGAGAAAAAACATTTCATTGTGGCCTGAAGTCAAGCGCTTTTAGTAATGCGAAGTGTAGAAGTGCAAGGAGTTAACTCTTTTATTATGAAAAATTTACAAATAGTTTTTAAAGGAAAGGAATAAATGGCTCGAAGGTGAGTACTAAATATTACACTACTGTACTTTTATTTAAAAAGTCCAAATAAAAAATCAAATATAATTTAAAGTTGTATACACGGAAATTAAACAGCATACCGAAAATTTGCAAGAAAATTGAAGAATATAAAATGTTCCTTAGTATCATAAAGAAACAAGAAAAAACGTTAACTTCGGCTGCACCGAAGCTAATGAAGGGTATATATATATAGGTGCATTTCTTTTAGGAACTATGTGTCCAATTTGTGTACAGCTGCCACAGTGAGTCGATCTGAACAATTTCTTCCTATATTACATTGCTATCTTAGAAAATAACCTGTGCCAACCTTTGTAAAGATACATTATCAAGTGTGATAGTTTTCCATACAAAAAGATTTCGATTGTTAAGTTTGTATGGCAGCTGTATGTTATAGTGGTCCATAATTTCAAAACGATATCTTAAAAACTGAGGGACTAGTTGGTATATATACAGACAGACGGACAGAAACACAGACATACAGACATGGCTGAATCGACTCAGCTCAACATACTGACCATTTATATAGATATAAGTATATTTTATAGGGCCTCCGACGTTTCCTTCTGTGTGTTACAAACTTTGTGACAAACTTAATATAAGCTGTTCAGGGTATAAAAAAATAAAAATATAATCCTTAGCAATTTCTTGAACTATTTTTGCCAACTTCATTGCCATTAGCCAAAAACTTTACCCACTAACGTCTGGTAAAGAGATGTCATACAATTTTATAGTCGATATTGTATCTTGAATGTAAACTGATTATAACTTCTTTCGGCTGACTCCTGGATTCCAGCGAATAGCACACCCGGATTTCATCTAAGAACAGGTCTTGGCCTCTTTTGAAAATTTCGGCACAATAACTAACTATATAAATATTTTGCCAATAAATTTATAAAGCATTTTAGTGATTCGATTGGTGTTGAATCTACCGACATATGTTTTCAATTATTCATATAATATAACTCTTAGACCTAATGGAATCAAGAAATTCAAAACAAGCTATTAAATTAAAAAAATCTATTAAATTAAAATAAAAAACGTTAACTCATTTTAGTTTCGTAAAATTTTGTCGAAACAAAGTTTAAAATGAATACCCAAGATTTCGTTCATAATTTTAAAATTCATAATTTATTCTTCAAAATCAATGTCAACACCTTTAAAAAGATCCCCTTGGCTACAATAGACTTGTGACAATGTTTTTTCCAATTCTCGGAATAGTTGTTAAATTCACGGAGTAGCCTTCAATGCGCGAAGAGACATTAAAGCTTAAATATGTTTTCAATTGACTCAAAATGGTTTTCCCGGAGGGGTCGCTGGAGTTTGCTGAATAGCTAAAAAGTAACATGGAGCTAAATCGGTGGTTGCAGCATGATATTGGTTGAAAATTTGGCGCAAAACTAAGGAAGAATCAATGCTGTATGAGGCGGTGCATTATCGTGATGCAAAAGCAAAGAGTTATCGGCTCTTAATTTCGGCCTCCTTTCACGAATAACTTCGTGCAACTGACGCATAACATTCAAATGGTATTCCTTGTTGATAGTTTGGCCGGTGCGAAAGAATTCGGAGTACACCACACCTCGATAATCGAACAAAACTATCAAAGTCACCTTGATATTTGACCTGCTTTGACGCGGTTTTCCAAATACCAAATCTCAAAACACTTCACTTAATTCTGGTGAAGTAAATTGTTAGCGAAAAATTGCGAGAGACATGAAGTTACTAAGAAGCTTGTATCAAGGAGCTACTGCTTTACGAATATGTTTAAAATTTAGTGCACATTACATTATATAGTAAACAAGCTATAGTAATTTTTAGTG
>NW_017537678.1:674013-678379 GCF_001853355.1 Bactrocera latifrons
AGCATGTATTACATGGCGTTATTAAACCGTTTCAAGGATGAAACGATCGCGTTTGTGAAAAAGGAAAATGCTGTTTCAAAAAGCCAATACGCCGTGGTCACAAGTCAGTGAAAACGATGGCAAAAATCCATTAATTGGGCTTCAAATTGCTTCCGCATTCAACATATGCGACAGACAGATCTGGCACTGAGCGTCTTTTTGCTATTCTCACATCTCAAAAGAATGCTCGCTGAGATGGTTTTGCGGTTTTCCGGCTCCGGCTCACCTTTGCCACGTTATTCGGCCTATTGATCTGCTGTTTCCGGGTCCTTAGCATAGATCTAAGAGTTTTCGCCAATAATTAAATGTTTTATGATATCCTTGTAGTAGGAAGACATTGTTTCATAGACGCTGACGTAAACTGTTTTTCGAAAAAAACTGAGTGATTTTGGTGCCAAACGTGCTTTCACTTTTCGTTATCATTCAAACTTTTTTTCACTGATCATCCCGATATTGCAGCGATGATAGTAAAATATCTAATCGGTGATTCTCAAGCACCAGTTCTTTTATTTTATTGAAGTGTTAATCATGACCCTCTTTAAATAATTTATACCAATGAAAAACCCTCACTCGCTACAAAAAATAAACACCGAATAATAATCGGGCAAGATATGATGACTTAATTCCGCGTAACTTATTTCCCCCTTTCCTTAATAGAAAAAATTGTCGTTTGTGAAACCATAAACTTAAATGGTTCAGTTTCCTTCTACATAGAGCCTGTCAAGAAAGTGTCGGGAGTTTATAAATAAAACGATCATCATGTAAAATTTATTTTATCGCCTTCAAAGTAACATCTATTTTACAACGCTTCTCCCAATCCTCAAAAAATTTTTCATAGGCACTTTCCGGGATGGCCTTCTGCTCTCACGTCAAATTTGTGTTGATGTCTTCAATTGAGTCGAAGCGTGTTCCCCGAAGTGAATATTTCAGTGCGGAGAATAAGAAAAAGTCACAGGGAGCCATATCAGGTGAATACGGTCCTTGCTCAATGATATTTGTTGAGTGTTTGACAAAAAATTCATTCACAATGATGGCTTTGTACGATGGTGGGTTATCATGATGAGGAATTCAATTGTTGGCCCCACAAACTCGGACATTTACGACGGATAGCGTCTCGTAAGCACCTCATAACATCAAGATAATATTCTTTGTTGACGGTTTGACCGGTTGGACGACACCACGAATATCGAGGAAAACAATGAGTATTACCTTCACTTTCGATCGGCTTTGGCGCGCCTTTGGCCGCTATTCGGGCCCATGTCTCGTCATTAGTAATTACGATGGGATCCGAATTGGCTCCATCCAGCATGTCTGCTCTCGATACCTTTTTTGAACACAAAATTTTACATCAATATATAGATAAATATGTTCGGTCATTGCAAAATTCGTCAAACACTACTGAGGTCGACTGACATAAACAGTTGCTATGAACACACTGGTTGACCTATCGCATTTTTGACATCATAATTAAGGACAGACCAATTTAGGAAAAATAATTACCTTTCTTCCATATAAGCGGGAGATTTAAATGAAGCATTCCCGATACCTTCACTTGAATACCTCTCTAAAAAAATTGCACAGAGAAGCTAAGTTTTCTATTAACTTTGGATACGTCCATGACGAATTCATAATCTCTCCAATTTACTAATAATACATTATGCAATTTATTATACTACTAAGTCGATATCTTGCTCAGAACTTAATCATTCTCATACCCGTTCCAATACTTTTCTGCTGAAGGGAATTATATCTAAGTCTTCTTTCCTTTCTTCGCCTATTGATAATGTTGGGAACTTAGCTGTAATTAAAGTGTTTAGGTCAATTGTTGTTCCATTAATATTTGCATTCTGAGTCTGAAGTTCACATTTGTGGTTTAGGTCTTAGAATTTTTGTGAAATTTATTGGAATTTATTCAGATCTCTTCTTCAGATCTCAGATCTCAGATCTCTATCAATTAAATTTTAATTGACAAATTTTAATTTTTAAGTAAGTCTTATGAAAAGAATTTCAAATACTATAGGTAATATATGAAAACTAAGAGGCATTGGATCTATTTTACACAACCTTGCTAGATAAGTGATATTCATTTTGTAGGAATATCACTAATAAATACTTCCTATTTATACATTTGCTTTAAAAAAATAGGATTCAATCATGCCCGTGCTCAACTCATATGCCATTAACAGTGTTTTCTGCGAAATACTAGTTTTGTTTTGTTATTAAATTCATATTTTATGCAAATATTTGCAAAGCAATAAAATTATCCAAATTGTGGTAACATAAGTACATAAATGCCTAAATAAACGTTAATTAATTATGGGCTTATAAATAAACTTCATCAAATAAAATAATACACAATCCATGAATTTCTTATGATATCATTTCACATACATTACGGTGAGCAAAAACAAGTAACCTATTAAATTTTAAACAGATTTTTTCACTTTTCCAAGCTTTCAGGTATACAAACCTGTGGACAAATTGTTTTAGTTCCTTCTTCTGAGAAAGATTTTTTAGAAACTTTTAGTCTACAAGTAATGCGCGATGTAAAAGATTGTATCCTAAACGGTTCATAAGTTATAGTATTTTTTAAATGGGCTTTGAGCACTCATCCACGCTTTTCAACGTTAGCTAAGCAGCACTCCTTGCACTGATTTTTATCTATATTTAGGTTTATTAAATCTCTTAACTGTACACCATAGTTAGTTGACTCACCCTAACGAATATACAAACATATCGCAACATTTCATATTTTTGCATAAAATCAAAAAAAAAAAAAAAAAAAACGCACAGAACAAAAACCAACTGAGCGATAATATTAACCGTTATGTAATATGATTGTGTATGTTTGAGAATACTTTGCTTCGTCTATTTTTGGCTCTACAAATTAATTCGCAACATTTTGTTGACATAGTCACATTTCATAAATTCTATTGGACTAATATTTTATGAAGGCATAACTTTTTGTTGTCACACCACACACAGCAATTAGTAATGTGCCGCCGAGTCCCATTTGTGACCACCAATTAGTGGAAAATGTCACTCATCAATAGCAAAATTGCCACAGTAAAACCGCAAATTTCGCACACTAGATTAATTTCAAAATTGAAAAGTGATGGCTGGGGAATAAAAGCTAGAAATTTGTTCAATGAATGCGAGAGTGTTCCTTCTTCTTCAACAGTATTTCATGATAAAATTTTACTTATCCTGTTTTGCTTTAAAAAGGCAGAACAAGAACACGACGGAAGACTGGTGGGAGGCTTTCCATCCAATTTTTTAGGTTCATGGCCGTAGTATTAAAGAATTGGTTATTTCTATTAATAAATATTTTAAACAAATGAGAAAGGGCTATGTTCGGGTGCAACGAAATATTTTATACTCTTGCAACTTGCAAGAATCAAAGCCAGTGAAATACTTTAACTTGTGAAACCTTTCATATAAAGTTAAGGCAGCCGGATGTTCGAAAACCCTGACATTAGTTACATAAGGTAGGCCAAGTTTTCGCTCAAAGTTATCTATTTTAGGCACAAAGATACACTCTTATGAATAAAACACGCTCTTATTTTCATTGGGATGACTTACATATTGGGTACA
Source organism: Bactrocera latifrons (assembly GCF_001853355.1). Taxonomy (NCBI): domain Eukaryota; kingdom Metazoa; phylum Arthropoda; class Insecta; order Diptera; family Tephritidae; genus Bactrocera; species Bactrocera latifrons. The sequence continues at coordinate 677,647 of NW_017537678.1, forward strand.
AAACGACCCGGAAGGTCGACAATGTGTATATTAGGTATATGGGGGCTAAGGGAAATATTGGTCCGCTCCAACCAATTTTTGCCTTATTGACATACCATTATAAGAGAAGGATTATAGCTTAATTTCAGTTATATATCTATGTATATCACACATTGACCGGCATTTCCGATCAAAAGTCAACAATGGGTACCGGGGTCCAAATATTCGGTACGTAGGGCCTTGAAAATTTTTTATGGGATTTCATCAATTTTTGGTCATAATTTGGCACACACTAAAGACATTATTAGTGCAAAGTTTTAATCCGTTATATTAATTGCTTCTTGATTTGTATTAGAACCTGGACGAATTAAGTGGTATTTAAAATTGTATTATATGCGAAATAAGCGGGGTTGTTGTCTGATTTCATCCATTTTCACAATATGACATGGACTTGTCAAAAGAATACCACTTACCAAATTTTGTCAAAATCGGTTTGGTCGGGTCCTAATTTCTAAACTCTCATACCAACTCAGTGTTAAAATTTAATGTCTCTAAGTCCAAAAGTCTAAAGTAAAGATTTGTACTCATTAAATTTGGTTGTTGCCACTCAAAATTTTTCAAAAACATTTTGCCACATGTACCAGATTACCGCTTTATATCGGGTGATTTTTTTGAGGTTAGGATTTTCATGCATTAGTATTTGACAGATCACGTGGGATATCAGACATGGTGTCAAAGAGAAAGATGCTCAGTA
>NW_017537678.1:679084-692977 GCF_001853355.1 Bactrocera latifrons
TATCTTCAAAAAGTAAATGTCATGAACCAATCTAACGTTTCAAATAAAGAACCGATGAGATTTTGCAAATTTTATGCGTTTTTTTTTTTWAAAAAGTTATCAAGCTCTTAAAAAATCACCCGATATTTTAATTTAGTGCTTAGTTATGATACTATACATGTTCTCAGTTAATAACGATTTGTGGGCGTGGCAGTGGTCCGATTACGCCCATCTATGAACTAGAAATTTTTTTATACTTATAACTTTCATACTAAGATATAGCTCGCAAGCACAGACGGACGGACAGACAGACAGTCAACCGGATATATAACCCAATATCTAATTCGCTTAGTTTTAGGTGATACATACAACCGTTAAGTGAGCAAAACTATAATACTCTGTGGCAACTGGTTGCAAGAGTTTCGAAGAGAGAGTCGAAGTTTACCCAGAGCCTTAAATATAGCTACCGCCAGCGCATCAACTCAGGAAGACCAAAATTAGTATTTCACACGTCGTTCTCAAGCGTTGGTCATCTTTGTGATGTCGTTGGGACCAATTTTGCGAAACGATTCTTATGAGATTAAATTTGTGCAAAGAAATGGAGCCGCTTGACCACCAAAATCGTTGTATGTTCGCGAATTTGGCTGAGTAACAGCTTGAAAATGATCCGGAAATCATCTTCAGCGATGAGGCTAATTTCCAGGTGAATGACTTCGTCAATAAGCAAAATATGAATTATTTGTCAGGCAACAATCCACACGTACTCCATGAGTCACCATTGAAATCACTACCGCTCACTGACAACTGAATATTTTTTGGCCCAATTGGATGATTTGGATTTGAACAATATCCGGTTCCAACAGGACAGCGCCACAGGCCACACAAGGAATGTCACACTTCGATCGTTCGACTTGAAGCCGTTAAACTATTTCTTATAGGACTACGCCATATCTATGACCTATATCGACAAACCAGTCAAGATTGATTAACTTTATACGAATATCGAACGATAAATTGCAGCAGTATCGGCCGATTTATGCTTGAAAACCTTCGAAAATTTTGTTCAGCGTCTAGACTTATGCAGCCGTGCTCGTGGGGTCAATTCTGTTGATATCCCAAATCGCTTTTTATTGAAATGCCTGAAGAAAATGACTGACCGAGCCAAATGTAAGTTCACATGTTTTTATTGAAGTCACATTTATCATTGCTCCATGCTATCAATTGACTTTGTATCACATGTCTGTAAAATTTCTAATTGTAATTAGCTGAACATGTCATCAATACAAAAAATAGATGAAGAGACAAAACAAATTAAGCAAAATATTTGTTTTATTTTTTATACTTTTGCAACATGTTGCCACAGAGTACAAGAACTGTTATATGTTTCACCTAAAACTGATCGAGATAGATATATGGTTATATATATGTAAATGGTCAGGGTGATGAGACGAGTTGAAGTTCGCGTGGCTTTCTGTCTGTCCGTCCGTCCGTACGTACTTGAAATAACTTTTGTAAGAACTAAGATATCTTCATAAAAATTGATATACATGTTTCTTGGTAAAAATAAGGCAGAGTTTGAAGATGAGCTTATTCGAACCACTGCCACGACCACAAAAATCAATTAATCGAAAACGTATAAAAGGTGAAAACCAAGCGCTAAATCAAGATATTGAACTCTAATTTGATTCAGGGGATCGCAATAGCAAAGAGAACCTGTGGACATAAAGTGTTGATAAAGTAGGCATGACCCCGCTCTCTAACAAGTTGTAGGTATATGTATCCTAAACCAATGAAGCTACAAAGCCAAATTTGCGCAGCACAAATACCACATCAATTTCTTCTGACGGATTAATGAAATCGGATGATAACCTTCCTCACTCCTCATATAACGATACTGTCAAAAACTGCTTAAAGGGCGATAAATCAATAACTAAATACGTCATAAGACTTAAATTTTACCAGCGAGATGGTATGATCAGTGAATTAATGCAGCCGAGTCAAAATTGGACGATGGCCGTGGGTGAAAATGGGCTTTTAGGTGAAAACACATATCTCGCGACTCGCCCGACTGATGTCAACTAAAGGCGTTCTAATATTACAGTGTAAACATTTACAGACTACAGTCACGCCTACTTTCCATAAAAACAAAATTTTAAAGGCCATCTGATTCTTTCTTTCGAGTGTACAAATCAAGATGGAAGTAATATAATTGGATAAAACTTCGCACTAATAATGCTTTGTGAGTATGTCACTCTATTGCAAAAATTGTAAAAATCGATATGACCGCTGAAACCATAAGAAATTCAATCGTATATTGCAATAAAAAATTGCTGCTTTTCGTTTTGTGTCTAAACGAATTATGTATTTATATTCAAATCACAAGTTCCATATATTTTAGAGGGTTGAGAATTTCTATTATTTAGATTATAACTATTAGTTAAGGAGATATCGCATTTTTGGTGAAGGAACTTGTGTTAGTTTAAAAAAAAAAAATTTATCAAAAAGTATCTCGTGCGTTAAGGAAGCATTGGTTTTTTGGGAAAATTGAATTTGAGCTCTGCACCAGTGAAATCAATCGAGTCGAGTCGACAGTCAACCTATTGGGCTGCATATTATGAAACGGTTCTCTTGCGTGGCAAGACAAAAATCGGCTAGCAAGGTTATGTCATCAGTCTTTTGGGATGCCCGTGGTATACTATTCATCGAATGATTACTGAGACAGTTTTAATTCATTGCACTGTGCATTTGGTTGCAGTTCTATTTAGCAATTTTATTATTTTTTAGAAAAGATCAGTTTGAAATATATGTATATACTTCATCGTTACCGTTTAAACATTGCACTGCTTTGTGCAATGCTTCGAAAAGATTGTTGTATTATATATCTCAAATTATAATAGACCTTTTTATCAACACTTCAGTTATACCGCTATATTTTTATTAAAGATATCGCGTTTCGTTTGTTATGAATGCATTGGCATCCTTTGCCCATAATCTAACAAATTATCCGCAAAGCCTTGGCGACGCTTGTTATTCATTCTTGTTCTCTCCAATAGTTAGCAGGATGAAAAAAATGTAATGGCTACCTATAGACGTACTGAATCACCCAATTTATTACTTACGAACGTACAACCCTATACACATTATGAAAACTTGCTATTGGTCTACAGATGTCGCCTTTTAAGGTTTGAATATTGGATATTGCGATGGTAGCGCAGTCCTTTGGATCCAATGTAAAACATTCCAAAATTACCAATTAATTAAAAATGAAACATTAGTTTCAAAACACATTTGCCAGTGGATGAAGTTGTGAATCTAAACCATTCTCGAATCTCCTTGAACACACAAAAAAAACTTCATCAAAATCGGTCCAGCCGTTTAGGAGCAGTTCATTTACAAACAAACGGTCAGAAGATTTTTATATATAAAGATATAATAGATATTTGAAGAACCGTCGCAAAATTAACGCTCACGAAGAAACTCGTGGCACAATTAGTCATCTAAGTATTTCAATAAAAAATATCTCTTTTTTATGCATCAATTATGTTTTAAAGATAATGCAATGTCCGACAGTTTCTTGTACCTTCATTACCACAACGGTTATGTTTCAATTAAAGCAGCACCGAAGGGTCATTAGGAATTTCGTTAAAAGTTAGTTTCGCTAGAGAAAATGAAGTAACCATTACAACAAACAATATAGCCTTATGGCTTCATTACTGTCCACTATTTTCAATGTTTTTTATCATAGTTCATTTTCTCAAACTTTTAATAACAGATTTTTCCAAAGTAATGAACTTTTTAGATCGGTAAATTAAGGGAAAAGTTACGCGAAATGTTCGTTAACTTAAAATTAGTTTTCATTTAGCTCTATTTGTTACATTTGTATACAGTAGCGAACAGTGAAATCCGGACTACCTGGCGGTTGATATTTAAAGCACGATTGTAGCCAACAAGTGAAATTTTCTGCGAGAAGGTTTACTCTTTCACACAAATTAATCCTTTGTACACGTTTAATAAAAACTTTTAGTTTTTTTTCAATAGTTTCAAAGTTTATTTCGTGTTCGTGCTTCGCTAACGCTAAAATATGCCAAATTTATAAACAAATATGCGAAATGCAAAAAGGAAATTTTTTGATTTTGCGAGAGGAAAATGTGACCATTCGGGAAATTAGTGATAAAGTTGGCTTCAGCAAGTCTGCCATCGGAGAATTTATAAAAAATGTCGATGAAACCGGGTCTCTTAGGAGAAAAACTGGCTCCGGAGCAAAGAAGAAGACAAGTTCTAGGGAAGATCGGGGATCGCTACAAAACTGCTGAGAACATTAAAGTGGAGTTATTCAAAGATGTCGATATGGAAATTAGCGCAAGAACTGTTCGTTGCAGGCTTTAAGAGGTTGATTTGAATGCTCGTCGGGCCGCCAAAACACCAATTTAAACCTCAATGCATCAAAACCGTTTACTATGGGCTAATGAACATCAAAATTGGACTCAACTTGATTGGCGAAATGTGATCTTCTCAAATGAGTCCATATTTAACATTTTCTGCAGCGACGGTATGTCCTACATGACAAGGGAAACTGGTGAGCGGTTCAAGCACGACTGTGTTCAAAAACTGTTAAGCAGGGAGGCAGCCGAATAGTCTGGGCTTGCTTTTTCTACTATGGCCTTGGGCAACTAGAACTAATAGAAGGAACCGTCAATGGGAATAAGTATCAGGAGATACTTGACAGAAATTTAATACATTCAGTGGTAAACCACTTTTCACGAGCGGATGTCCTTAGTTCTCAGGATGACTCTGCGTCCTGCCATTGTGCCAAATAGTTACCATTTTTTTGTACAACTATAGTTTATTGCTATAATTTTAAATACAAATTTTATACTTATCCCTTTTTCTTTCTTTAAGGTGAAGAATTGTTTAACAAAAATCGGGTTCTCGACTTTGGAGCGGCCATGTAGCAGTCCGGGTCTAAATCTTATTGAGAACCTTTGGTTTATAATGAAGGCTCCGAGGTGGCACAGAAGAGACCAAAGAATTTAGCAGAGTAGGATGGAATTCTCGAAAAAGCGTGGTATAACGGTATTGCAGCAGCAACAATAAAAAAATCATAAATTCAACGTCCGAGCGTATAAAAGCCATTATAAAAAACAAAGGTTTGACAAAATTCTAAAAAGAGAGTTTTTGTATACATTAATATTTCCTTTGACTAAAACTATAAAATCATTTCTCTAATATAAATATAAAAAAAATATCACTGTTTGTATTGCTAGTTACCAAAATGGTCCACTATCTAAAATGTATTAAAAAAAGCATAAATGCAATCCACTATACTCACTTTTTTTTACACTTAATACTAATGTTATAAATATATATTATTGTTTAAAAATAAAAAATTTAAACGCTCCACTAAAATAATAAGGGAAGACTATGATTTTTTAGTTGTCCGGATTTCACAGTTCGCTACTGTATATACAAACATATGCGTATGCTGCCCGCTCGCACAACTGACCGGATCACAGGCTGGCAGCAGCTGCACCAACTTAATATCGTGAGTAATTTATGTAAAGCATTTCACCGCCAATAAAGTGCAGCGTGTGTACTCGCGCACTCACGAAGGCGCATAAAAACAAGCACAGCAAAATCGAAAAAAAAACCTTTTATGGCAGCCATTCTTGTATTCGCTGCTTTCCTTATACGCTTTATGGCGCAAAAGGTATCGAAAGTCTCCTCGGAAGTCCTTCACTACTTCCATTTCCCACTTTAAGTTTCCGTTGCTGCACTTCAATTTCTTTTAATTTTCTCCTTTTTCCATCATTTCCTTTGCGTTGCCGCTTCAAAGTATGTTTTGTGCGCTGAGCTCTTTCCCGACACGGCGCCCTGATTCATACACTACGCACCTACCTGGTATTGCCCCACCTGTGTTTCTGGTGGCACTAAAATCAACTTTTTCAACCCTCAAGAAAAAAAAACACGAAATAGCAAAACGTAGAGAGGCGTATCAAAAAGAAAGTTAAATTACAATAACACCATTATTTAAGCAGCGCTTTTTAGTTGTTAGCAAAGCTGGTTGGCATATTTCTGCATTGCTGCGGCAATAATGCGTTGCGAGAGGGTTTCGTAATAAAAAGTTCTCACTTATTCTGTTTCGAATTTAATCAGAGTTCAGAATTATGAAAATTTCTCTTTTTATTCTATTTTATTCATGTTGTACTGCACTGGGCATATTTTAAATATAAAACTTGAAGTTGAGTTAATATTACACTTCACAAAAGACAGATTTTTCCATAGAATTCCGATTAACCTTCGTATACTTGCCTTTGAAAGTATCTGTTCACGTAATATTTCACTTGATAAACTCAAGACGTAGCTCCAAAAGACTTTAGTCATTCCATCAGCTTATTTGACTTGGAGAATCGCCCACCATTCGTATTGCCTAACTAGGAGTGGGACGCACCAAAATCAACGAAGATTGCCGCTTGAACAGCTATGAAAGCTGCTCCGAAAAGAAATGAGGTAGGATCTGTCTAAATATTTTCAAAATCGATCTAATTTACAGACTCATACTCGTTGGATAAATTTTAATAAATCTTAGTCATATCTATATCTACATGTACTATTTATATCACCATTCGAAGGTTTTACGCAATGCACTGCTGGTGTTAATGKACACAATTACTCTGAAATTTAAAATACAAAATAGTTTTTGACTTTGCGCAATTCGATAGAGTATACGAGGGGTATTCACCGCATGGCTCACTTGGCACGGTTTGGCTCCCAACAACATTAAATGCCACCCATTATTGTGGGCGTGTCGTAAAAAATCTCTCAAAGCTTTCAAGTTAAAATAATAACACTCACTTAAGATAAATGCTATAAGAACTCCTACTAACAATCTGAAATGAATTTTGTTCAAACTACTTGAAGCTGTAGTCATAAGAAAACTTCTGAACATAATTAAAGATAAAGTATGGGCAATCGCCACATTTGCAAATGATACCTGCAAAATGAAGTTAAGTCGTCGCACAGAATACAAACTTCACTAAATCAAATTGTAGAATGGACACGGAAATGGTACATTACTTTAAACAAGTTGAAGTCTATCCATATAAACTTCACTAACAAAAGTGTTACGCACATCCCCTTACATATTGGAAACCTCGGGAAATATCTTGGTATGACGTTGGTTGCAAAGTTGAATCGGAAAGAGCATATACAAAAAAAGTTTCAGAACTAAAACTAAAATACCACAAAATAAACTGGTTGATAGGCAAGAATTCAACCTTAACATCATCAAATAAAATCCTAGTCTACAATAAAACTTTGGAGCCTATTTGGACATATGGAATTCAGCTATGGGGATGCGCTGCCCCATTATACATCGAAGCGTTGCAAAGATTCCAAAGTTCTGCGAAAAATTTTAAATGCCTCATGGTACATACGCAATTCGGATTTGCATCGTGATCTTCATTTACATCGAAACATACAAAAAGCTAGCAAAAGCATGTAAACACTGAACGAGTACGTATGTATAATATGTACACATATATATAAAATTACTTAGTTTCCGATCCTGTGGTTGACATTATACACCTTGTGATATTTCCATGGCTTTGATTCGACCATAATCTTTGTATGTTATTTGTGTTTGTTGACATGTATGTATATGTATATGTATGGCGTATACTGTGAAAATAGCCATATGGTACCGGCAGGGGCATCGCCAGTCATTGTCACAGCCATGAAATAGATACTTGCATATATCTCAATTTAAATATGTGATGAATAAGATTTGAGGAATATTTCGGTTTCAGCGTTATATTTCGTTTAATTATTAATATCTAAATACGAGCTTAGAAAACCCATGCTGTATACCGACAAAGCAGGAGTAAAATTTTGATTTGATCTGGCGTGCTGCAGCCGTAAGAAATTATATCGGTGAAAAGGTCAAGTTTCTGATCTGATATTTCCGGTTCTTCTAAACGGACAACAAATTAATTATTTTATTCTCTGATCAAGTCCTTAGATTTCCTAGAAATTTCATCAAAATATATTAGCATATTTATTCTAGTCATAGTAATTATCGACCATATGGCATAGTGTACTGGTCAGAGTACTACTGCTTAGTCACTTTTTAGGCGTCATGAAAAATTTTAGCAACAACTGCAATAAAGTCATGAAATGTTTATGTTAAAAATAAGGAGTTTATAAATAAAATAAAGTTTTTTTTCAAAAAATAAATATTTATTTGCTTCAAAAATATTCCTGAAAATTTAATTTGAAGCACTTGAAAACTTAGAAACTATTAAATCAACAAGGAGATTAAGATATTGTAAACTTACAAAATTTGAAAAATGCAAATATACAAAACCACAATGGTCAACACATGGCCACAAAGTTGTGTTGAATTTTGCCGTATAATCCAAAGAAAATTGTTTATATGTATACTATATATAAACTTACATAAATTAACGTATTGTTTTCCCTTCTCACTTACAGACACACTTATTTGTTCATACACATACACTTCAACCATTGTTAGACATCTTCACATCACACGAAGACTAAATTAATTGAAATATAGATACAACATGCACGCACACACATACTTACCATTGCATATATTTTGAAGCAAGCAGACAGTCTTGTAAGTAGGCGAATTTTCACTGGAATACAATCTGACCTTTGCTCGGCATTTTACCACAAGAATGCAGCCATACACCCAAACAAACACGGCTGTGTACTCGCGAAGCACATGTGTGGCTACAAGCGTGTGTATGTATGTATGTTTGTCGACTATCTCTTTTATTGCGGCTAACTGTGTGGACGTGTGGCGATGTGCGTCGTTAGCCCATTAACTTGAATTATTAGGCGGTTATGGTGCATCTGAAATGCCTGTCATGGTCAGCAGCTCTGTCGCTACTAAGTACCTACATACATAAAGGCCAGCACATTTTGATGATAAAAATGTGAGCTACACCAACTCATAGAGACATGCATACTCACACAAACACACGCATACATATAAGCATGCCGGCTCGCATATACAAGGCCTAGTAATTTGCAGATTATATTCGATATAATGAAAATGGACGATAAGAGGTCATTTTTGGCGGCAAATAAATTAAGCCGTGCTAAATATTATATATTAAATGAGCTGACCTAAGAGAGCGAGTATTGCTACAAATTAATGTACGTATATATGTTCGACAGCGCTTATCGGCAGTAATGCGCATTAATTATAGAGATAATGTTTATAATACGATTAAATAGTTTTTTTTTTTGTGGGAAAATAATCTTGTAACATCAATAGCTTCAAGCACTTCAAATTTATTTTAAATACGTAGTCCAAAAGTATGCAGTATGTTACGCTTGGGGCTATTTTACGAATATTAGTTTGAGTGTACTAATCGCTTAGGGCAGTCCTTAGTGGTTATCTCATTTTTTACGTTTACGAATTTAAATTCATTTTAATGAATTTTGAAAAGTTTTTATTTTCTGTTCCAAAATAAACAAAAGCTAGTTTATCTCGTAGTTATTTTTAAATCGATACTTTAGTTAACCTATATTTCAATAATTTTATGTGCGCTTTTCATATGTTTACATAAATTTTTAGTTTTGACTCTAGCGTTTCCGCCATTCACATCTTTTTCGGTGTATGTGTGTACATCTGAAGGGGTTAGCAGTAGTCAGAGGAACGAAAAAATTACAATTTTCAGTGTCTTTTTTGTTTTTTTTTGCTATTAAATCGTGCTATTTTAAAATACGAGTAATATGGCATTATAGAATGTGTTGACATGAAGTCACGAAAATTTCCAAAAATTTATCGGACAAACCAAAAATTTATTTTATAAATAGATGATCCTGGGCCTGATCGAAGGATTTTTCGTGTTTTTTTTTTTTTTAATTAACTTTTTTTTAATTTTTGGGAAAAAATTAGCCATACAAAATAGAAATTTTTGAGAGCAAAAATTCTTCGATCAAGGCCGAGTTTATTATTATGTATAGTTAGCTATGATGTATTCTAAAAGCTGTATAAATTTCATTAAAATCTACTGAGCGGGTTTCGAGTTACAGTTGTCACCAACATAGCTTTGAGAAAAACGCGTTTAAAATTTCACACCAGCGCTTTGTGCTTTGTCAAATAACTCAAAATCAACGTGAAAATTTCAGATAATATTTTTAAGATATTACACTTAATGAAATTCCAAAAAGATACAGTATTTTTTGAAAATTCTAACTACCCCTTAAGAGACTACATATTATATGTAGATATAGTTAAAATGCGGAAAAAAGCAAATTTTCATAATTTTTTTTTAATTTTCATTATTATTATTTTTTTTTTTTTGTGAAAACTTTTAAGTTAATTGATGAATTTGTACACATATTGTGATGTCTTTTAACTGTGTACTTAGAACTATTAGTAAAAATATTTATTTAGAATGTAGTTCCTTTACGAGCTGATCTCCGTTAGCTCCTCTCAAGAAAGACGTTTTGCGGTGACCGCTATATCCCTGAACTGGATTCTTTCAAATTAAAAAAATCAAACAGATTTCGCTAAAACAATATTAAATCCTGCAATTAATCCATGAAATAAATAAAATATTATATTTTGATAAAATGGCGGTTTCTTAAGGAAAAACGATTTTTTCAATAATTCTGATATATATGCCGATATTACGGGAATTGATAAAGATTTAATACTCATAGTCCTTACTTTGTTTTAATCCATATCTTCGGGTTATAGGATTAATTCAACAAATTGACTGTGCTCTTGAAATCACAAAGCATATTTTTAGAAAATATCCCTACTTATTTATATTTTCCCCCATCAGTTAATAAAATTTTCTGAATTTCGGTATCAAAGATATAAAAAGATCCCGTTGCCAACATAAAATGAACGTTTCAAACGTCCCTTCAAATACAGACTTACTGAAGAGATTGCTTTTAAGATTCAATCGCTTTATTACAGTTGCCCTCACTATTAGGCAACGAAAACTTATTTGGAGCCACAAAGCCAACTAAGATTTTCTTGAAAAGTCGATATGAAATAATATGTTGTTCGTTCTCTATTCATAATATATCAAAAGGGTATTTTTTTCTTTTCTGTTATTACAACATTTTTGAGTGCCACCAATCAATGCCAATATTCTCGAAATTATTGTTAGTAAAAAAATAGATGTTTTCGCTCCATATTTTATTTTGCTTCAGATAACACCGGTACCCAGAACAGCAGTGCTCCCAACACCTCTCTTAAAAAAGAGATTCCCACGATTGCTCCAGTAGCCGCCATTTTGTATGAAAATATTATAATTTTTTTATAAATTAAAAAACTTGTTTAATAAAATCTAAGGAAAAGACGTTCGATTAGGGCCGTAAACTGTCCTAACCCTGCTGACTCTATGACATTCCAGAACTTTGCGATCGGAAACGTTTTTCTCCAGCTTTTAGCCAAAAAAAGTTCCACAACTCATTACGGGGTTGTATCCATTTGCGATTTTCAAAAAATCGATCTTTTTTTAAATTTTTTGAATGAACATATATTCAAGAATATTCTCTGAAAACGTTCTCTCTGAAAGTTCTTGATCCGACTAATAGTTTCGGAGATACAACCTTGAAAAAGTGGACGTTCGAGGTCAGATATAGGCTGAGGGCTATCTCAACACCGTGTTTTCAGAGCCGGTGAGGAAGATTTCTCCGAAACCGCTAAACCGATCGATTTGAAATTTTCACGACTTACTCAGATATACTTTTCAGGCAATGAGCGAAGGAATAAGGTTTTGGACAATAATTTCGATTTTTTAAGCCATTTGAAGTGAAAATTTTTCATAAAAAACTTATTTTATTTATTTATTTTTTTTTTTTGAACAGCCGCCATTTAGTCAAAAATCAAAATTTTGACTAGACCTTCGATCATTATCTGTATTTATTTATGACGAAATTAAATATTTTTAGTTTTTGGTTTTCAGATAATTTGGACCAGAGATATCCTGCTCACCGCCAAGCACTTTTATTTGGACGTATCTCCGCAGGTCATCTACAGGAGCTAGGGGATCTAGGGGATCAAATTCTATTTAAGTATATTTTTTCCATTAATGTATAAAATAAAATGCCTCTTTGCAAAAAATTCACAAAAAAACGCCTTTTTTCTGCCTGCGAAGTGGATATAACCCCTTAAGTTTCATTAACGAAAAGATCATAAAAGACGTAAAAAGTCATTATTTATAAAATCAGAAGAATTTCCGCTATTATTTGAAAAAAAAAAATTATGTTTCTGACTAAAAGAACATTGGAAATTATTTCCAAAAACAAAGAGAAATCTTTTTCTCTTTCCTTCTTTGTATACATATTTTTGTTAAACAAATATTAAAACAAGTAAGGAAGGGCTCAGTTCGTTTGTCATCGAACATTTTATACTCTCGTAAGATAAAGTGATAATCGAGATTTCATTACCTTTCATTTACATATTTTTTTTATTTTGCTGTAAAACTAATTAGATTATATCAATTTGTGTACCTTGAGTATTGAATTGTATTTTCATTTATTTTAACTGTATTGATTTACCGATATTTTCGGTGAAAAATTAGTGTTGACTGACTGAGTTCTTCGCGTTCGATATCAGGGACCTTGAAAATTTATAGTCCGATCACGACAATTTTTCCACAAGGGATACCTCAGCTCAAATACCGTATTTGTGTAAAGTTTTATTTCGCCATCATCATCGGTTCCTAATGTATATATTGCACAGAGAAGGCATCAGATGGAATTCAAAGTAGCGTAGCAAACGGATCCATTCAGTTTTATCACAAAGAGTAATATGCAAAGAATTTTATAAGTGAGCGTGTATAGATTTTGGAGATTTTCATTTTTTTCTTCTTCAATCAATCTTCTACTTTAATAATTTTAACCCACTCTCTTTCCCTTTATTTAGTTATGAAACTCTCCCTCATTTTATTCTCTCCTACAGCCTCGTGTATGAAATTTTAAGATTTTACACAGAATTATGGCCGCATGATGTTTTTACTACGAATTTCTTGCAAACTTAGTTAATATGCATTAGACATGCAACGCCATCCCAGCAAATTATGTTATTCATATTTTTTCCATGAAAAAGGTCAAACTCACTCACTTCGGTTTCAAAAATAAGTACGCACAAGTTGTGGAAGGATATGCAAGTATGCAGCACATACTTTCTCTCCTCATTTGTATACCAGTCAGTCACATTTGGCTAGATCTTAAAGAAGACATCTTCTGTCTTTTTATATTTTTGGCGAACGTACTGTTTCTACAATATTTAATTTATATCTCAATTGAGCGTCGCGCCACTTTGCTGCTCTGCCGAAAAACGTAGACATCGAAGTAGAAAGTAGACAGTACATGAGATTAGTAATTCATAAATAAGCGACGGGTATTAGGGCAATTGGGGGCAGCTGCTTTGGAGTACACTTGCGGTTTGACATTTCTGCCATATTCTTCTCATCCACTCATTCGTAGGAGACAAATAATACAGTCATATTTATTCATCAGTATGTATTTATTTGTCTGTCCCACATAATGAAGAGTGATGTGTTTTACAAAATTTAACAGATTGAAAGCGATATCATCTGAACCCATATTTGGGGTCAAACATACGCCTTTTTATGTAATTAATTCTATGTTTGTATGTTTGACCCAGGACAGATATGTGGTCCGCTTCCTTTCCTTATATGTGTCCTGTATCTAGTAGACTAGGAAAAATCATTTTCCTGCCTGCTGCGCAGCCAAATATTTCACATTGCTTGCACAAACTACAAATAGACACTCATTCCGCAAAGTTTTATATTTCTACTCTCGCAACAAAGTTGCTAAAGAGAGTATTATAGTTTTGTTCACATAACGGTTGTTTGTAAGTCCTAAAACTAAAAGATTCAGATATAGGGTTAT
>NW_017537678.1:693442-702875 GCF_001853355.1 Bactrocera latifrons
GTTAACCGACTAACATAAAACGTCAGAAACACTAAATTTTACGGAAGAAATGTCAGAAGGAAGCTGCATCCAGGCTTTTTTAAAAATTGAAAATGGGCGTGGTGGTGCCCACTTATGTACCAAAAACCATATCCCAGGAAGTACTCAACCGATTTCGATGAAATTCGGTGTGTAATATTTTCTTAACACCCTGATGACACGTACTGAATATGGGTGAAATCGGTTCACAACCACGCCTGAAATCTCAATTATCACTTTATCATGCGAGAGTATAAAATGTTCGGTGACACCCGAACTTAGCGCTTCCTTACTTGTTTTCTTTACCTTAGAAACCAAACGAATGTATTTTATCCATTAATTTGAAGATTTACGATCTTGTTCGTTCCTTCTTCTCTATGCAAGCAAGGAAACGTTTGCAACTTTAACGGCCTTGAAACCCACACCGGGAATATAAGTGACGGTGTGGCCTTTACGACCGCAACTGGGACTACGTCGTTATCTCCGATCAACTCAAGCTACCGTCACGGTACTTTTCAAGTACTTGTGAAGCTCTTTCAAAAGAATTGACTGTCAATCTGGTTCCAAAATGAGCTTTTTTATAGTCTTTATCAGCCCAATGCTGCTCACGGCGGTGATTCACATGCTTCCTAGCTGTGCGGATTCTTCTTGGCTTGCCCATAACTTCCAAAAGGTCTCAAGCAATGGTGGAAATAAAACGGTTACTCGTATAACGGTAACAATATATGTAAAGAATCAGTTATTCCTACTTTTCAAAAGATCTTTAAGCATATTTCTGTTCTACCACCTTCACCTTTATTTCTTAGGTATATATTAATATAGAGTAAAAATCGATTTATACTCTGGCAACATGCTTCAACAGAGTATAATAGTTCTGTGGAAAACTTATACATTACCATTACTAAGCACTAAATTAAAATATCGAAACGTAACTTAAATTAAATATAACTAAATTCGCTCAATATATGTATGTAGATGCTTTATATACTCCTACCGGCGCACAGTTGTCGATTTCATAGGCCAAAAATTAAAAAAAAAACAAAAGTTTGAAATTTACCATCCCATTCGTACACGCAACGAAAAGCGAGAGAAGTGAGACAACAGAAACTTTCTACCCTGCTATGAAAAGGAATTTTAAAGGAAACACAGTTGTCCTGAGCAAATAAAGGTCTCAGAATCTGATGTTGAAGTTGAGATAAAAAAAGTTTTAATAAACTGATGGCTTAACCGCTAGTGCTATATATATATTAATTGTTATTGTAATTAATTTACTTTTTCCAATTTTATTAAAAAAAAAAAAAAAAAAAATGGACCACATTCCGTAACAAATGTAATTAATGGACGGAATGAGTCCTCTAATTACCTATTATCAATAGGAATATGTGGCTTTGAGGATAATTCTGGTCAGAGCGAATACAAGCAGAAATTTGGAAGACAATAATTTATTTGTCACGACATACGTCCCTGTATTACTGATAATAAAATTGAAAGTGATGAAGAGCACAACCAAATTTGGAAAAACGGCAGATCTTCGTTCACCCGCTATTGCCTTCCTGTTTTTCGAATTCTATTTCAAAAGGCATCAGTTTATAAAACCATAAATACATTAGATTTGCACCAGTTTCAAAAGGAGCGCTCTCTTCTGAGATTCTTCATCTGCTGGGTCAAGCAATAAGGCTAAGACGTGTCGACTCCATCGTACTCGAAGGAACTATCGGATCGCTACGAATCAGGACTTGCTAAACCTATTGCTTTTGAGCTTAGATCCTTTCTTCACCAGTCAAAAAAATTATCATGCAAAAGTAAATCAATTTTATTAAAAGCAGTTTTTGATTTAGTTCAAAAAATTCCTTTTTTCGTTTATTAACTTTTTTAATTGCAATAATTAATTAAAATTTGTTAATTACAAGTTTTGTAAAACTTGTATGCTAAACTTATATAATATTAAGCTTTAACCACAATGATTTATGACAACTTTTGCATCATGAACTACAAGCTTGCCATATTCGAATTTTGAAATCCCACACGCACTTCAGCTCGTTTCAAATATTAACAACGGCAAAAAATAGTGACAGTAACTTCCAAGATATTTTTCAGTAAATAACTTAGTTCTTTAAGTCATGTTTTAATTAATTTTCACGTAAAATACAGAGTTTTTAACCTCATTTTTACCTCCCAATATAAGTCGCAATCAATTCGTTTAGTTCTAAGCTCACAAAGCTAAGTTTTATGTTACAGATTTTAGACAAGACAAACACACGAACTATTCTCAAAACAATTCACAAAATTTGTAACTATATATAAGTATATAACTATTAAAATGTATGGAAACTTTGGCATTTGACGTGGTATCCTCACGAAATTTGGCATGGATAACTGCTTAAGGTAACAATATGTATAATCTCCAAAACAATTTTTTAGATCGGATTACTATAGCATATAGCTTCCATGTAAACTGAACACATAGTTAGTAAAAGAAATACACCTGTGAAGGGTATATAGGCTTTGGTGCAGCCGAAGTTAACGTTTTTTCTTGCTCTCAAGTTTTTAAATCGAAATTCAAATTTTTACGTTTTTTGTAAAAAGCCAGGGACCATAGCGACTCCAAGTGTTTTTCTAAACGGTTTCCACTCTCAAAGGAAGAGTTGTAAAGATTTCTAGTTCAAATTTGGAGACAACATGTTTAACGTCCTTCGCTATTATACTATCGAAGCTTTTTTTAATGTTCTTATTTTATTCTAAGAAAAACTGTCAAAAAAAGGATCAAATTCAGCATGATGGAGATCCGGATTATGTGGTTAAAATAGTGAAAGAGTGGCTTAAAGTCCGGATCTCAGTCCAATTGAGAATTTGTGAGCTATTCTGATGCGTACTCTATGCCAGCATGATTATCCTCAAAAAATTTAAACGAGTTTTTGAAGTGTATCAAGGTAGCCTGGACAAATATTCCTCGTAAAGTGGTACAAAAATTGGTCGAAAATAACTTTCAATTCAAATGTATAATCACTGTATGTATGTAAAATGTATGTTCACAGGTTGACGTGCATAACTGGACGCCTTAGATTTCATTGGTTTTCCTATGAAATTATTGGTTTATGGTTCCTCTTCTAATTGTTTATATTTCATTACATTTAAAGGAATAAATAAAGTTTTAAATTTAAAGATTTCAAGAACATCGGATTATTATTTTCTTTTTATGGCACCTTATGTTAAAATTGTATCAACATCCGACAAGTATTGCTTATCACTGTATATAAATGACCAGCGTGGCGCGCTGACACGATGTAGCCACATTCGTCTCTCTGATCACTATCGCACATAGCTGCCATACGAACTGATCACAATCAATTCATTAGCCTACAGAAGTCTCCAACTATAAAGCCCGCCGCTAACTTTCTCAAGTTCAAGTCCCAAAGTGCACACTAAATCTCCAGGCTCGCGTTAATTTCAGTCATTAAGCACCACATTTCGGCAGTTCCATGGGAACATGTGTGTGTTTGTGAGCGCAATTTCGTGCACATTATCCGCTTAACTTTTATGCCAAGTAGACATGAAAATTGTCGACCAACAACCGTGCAATGGAATTCTAGCTGAAAAATATCAGCCATCGACCACAGAGTGTGCACAAGCCGCAAAGTACAGCACTAAATGAAAATAGTGTAAACTGTAAACTGTCAGGTTATTAACCTTCATGACTTTATAATTCGCGGTGCGTACGAAAAATAATTTGCAGCTCTTCAGTATGTGCAGAGCTGCGGCGGTTTGCAGGCGCGATTTAATATTTGCTTTGAACGCCGTTAAGTGGCCTGCGCGGCGATGACGAAATTCGTGGACTTTGTGTGGTTGTGCGGTGAAAAGTGGCTTTTCTAATGAATAAGTAAATTTTAATTATTAAATGCCGTGGGAATTGTAAAAGTTTAATCTGCCTAAGAGTCAGCTTCAATGAAGATAAGCGGGTCTGCGCTCAGCTGTAAAGCAATATAGTTAATTGAAATAAATTTTCAAATGGAAGTGATTTAAATTTAAATTGTGGCTTGTGTAAGCTCTTATGTACACACAAATAAATGAAATATTTATGCATGCCGGCGGTGTTCAGCAATTTATTTTAAGTGAAATATTGAACTTTTTCCCAAACACCTGCGAATGCACTCTAAAATGTTTGTATGTACACTTCGGTGCGTTGTTTAGTAAATTCAGCCAAGCTTTAAACTGAAATTAATTTGCATCCTGCGCCAACTTCAATTACAATTTTATAGAAACCTTAAATGGTAGCACGCGGCGTATGAGTGATGCTGTCCGTACACATGACGAGACAGCAAAATTCTCACGTCAGTTGTCGCCAGTTTTGTGATAGCCAGACAAAAATTCTATCAGTGCTTAAATACAAACAACTATATCTACGCGCTTATAACGGCACCGCAGTGCAATGGCGTGACCGTTAAATGTCGTGCTGCGGTAAAGTATGTGTAAGTTTGGTGTTTTAACGAGCTTATCTGTGCTTTATTAATAATTTTTCACAACAATATTGACATTATTTTTGTAGCAATTTTTCACAAAAAATTTTATAATTTCACATCAAAAGTTACAATTCCCCATCATCCCAGCGAAAAAGTTACGTATACGGCATGTCACACCTTTGAGTGGACTCTTTCACAACTTCATATTTAAAAGTAAAAAATTAATTAATTACATTCTTTTATATTTTACTGCCAAGTTAACAGCACATCAGACGCAAAAGTTGCTTATTTAACATTATCATATTACAGAAATTTTAAAATCATATGAATTTTTTGTTGTTAATACTGGCGAATTGATGGTTCTAAGGATATTTTTAGTTTTACCAAAACTAATTTAGTAAAAATTTCACTAAAAGTTTAGGCTATATAAATTTCTTCCATATATTGCATTGCTAATATTTCGCGTTAAATATTTTTTGTTGTGATATAGAGAGTAGAACTATAGAAGAGTGTTTAAATATAATTGACAAAATTGGACGAAACTTGATTCTTAAAAGAAGTGACTTTTCGGAAGATATTAACTATATTCACCTCTGCATTACAAACATATTTTCTAGAAAATAAATCTGCATGCATACACTTAATACCCTAAATATTATATAATCTATATTTCTAGCACAGCTTCAGCACATGCAGATGTTTCCCTTTTGACGCAGTTTTGCTTGGATAATATAATCTGTCTGTGCTTATTATAGCATTTTGCAAGAATATGAAAGGAAATGCTCACATTGCAACCACATGTCTCGACTCGACTAAATATTGGCTCGTTCCAGCCGATTGCAATCTCGCTAAAGAATTAGTTTCTGCTTATTTTTCTGCATACATATGTATACAAATATTTGAGTACACACTACACAAACTCTTTAATCACGCAAATCGACAATACTCTGATAAGTCTTCCAACTATTGGCAGACATTTAAATTTATAAATTTCACATTTTCAAATCTGTTCGAATTTATATTTACAATAAGTCGCTAGATTATTCATTCCAGAGTGTATGCACCTGCAACTCAACTCGATGAAATCGTTCAACAACAAAAAAGAAATGTAGATTACAAGTTCCAATACATTTTATAGGTATTACAATTCGGTTTATAAATATACTTCACGGGTATTTAAAACACATAAATGTATATTCAGTTTGGTCGCAGGAACTTGGGTTTTGCGTTTCCGCCTTCAGATGAATCGAAATAAGTCAGTTCAAATTCGATTCGGTAGCGCGTATTTTAAGAATTTTCTCGCATTATTTTTCTTTAGCTGCACAGAGGGTATGCCCTTCTTGGGGTCACAAAATCTAAAATAATCATCTGCAGCTTAGTACAGAAGTGCTAAGTAAGGTACTTTCGAAGAGTCAAAACTATCTTTTTTATTTTGAAGTAAACTTCAGGGCTTCAAAACAATATTAAATTGGTAAAATATTGCAATAAATATAATTTCCCATCTGCAGTGGTATCGAAGCGTTCTGGTTAGTTGGCCTCGGCAGTTTTTGTAAGGTTTGCTGTTATCATAGCATTCCTAACATTTCACCTCATTGGAATTAGGTTATTATCCCTAACAAACCCTCGTATAACTTATTGTAATTTTAGAGTAAGTAACGTATTATAATGGTATTTTACTGATATGAATATTATTTTATTATATTTTTTTTTTTTATTATATATTTAATTGCTTATAATTTTGAAGAGTGTGATACATTTTAAAGCACCCTCGTACTCGCAAGCCACTCATGTTCTTGTCTGACACAAAACCCGCCGACATTTCTTGAATACATCTCTTAGTAATATTTCCGATATTTTGATATGATTTCTTGTGCTTTGACGCTGCCGGTTTTATTATGACTTTGTCCCACAGAATTTGACTGATTTTATTAATAATGTTTTCATTTTATTTTTTATTGTTTTTATAGTCAGACAAAATATGACGTTCAAATTATGCCTTTAAAGCCTATGTAGTTAGTCACCCTGCATAGGCTTGTGTGAAGAAATTCCTTTGTCTATGCCACCAGCGGCATAAATTCAACCAGCTGAAATACTATACTCAATTCTGTTATGCAAAGACTCAAAGCAACCGTAACAACGGCAACACAAATACACACACACAAATTTCCATAAATATTAAAATAGCAAAGTTATAGCAAATTCAACTAAAATTACCACTTTCCGTGCATTTACATAAACCTCGCACACACACACATGTTTAATTAATTATACTCACTGAGCTTGCACGAGGAGCAATATTGTTGTCGCCAGCAATTATTTATTTATGTAGCCGCTGGCATACGGGATTAATTTCATAATTAGTTGAGCTGCAGTTGCAAATTAATTTTATGAGCACGAGAGTGTCGTGTAAAGTGCAAACTACAATCGATTTATGTATTGGAAATAAGGTGTTTCCTTCATATATATATTTTTAGTAAACATACAAGTTGCTTATGTGCCACTACACCAACAACAATGTTGCCACCAAACCATTAAGCCGATTGGCGGTGATTTTGTGGCCTTAAAACTGGTTGTTCCCACTGCCTCACTATGGCTTTTGTTTCACGCTTTGCTATTGTTTGTGTCGACAAATTCACCAATTCGCCTTCTTTTATAAATTCCTGTGTCTACTTGTTACATTTATTTGGTTGGCATACATACATAGAACCTAATTTCATTGTATTACTTGCGGCTAAATTTGATCGAGATTGTATCCTTTTTCGCCTGCCACACAAACAAAACGAAATTAAGCCGAATAAAGCCAAAACTTGGCGCAAACTTTGTTATTTACCAATTGTATTACGTTCACTTGCACGGAAATAAACGCACACACACACAGACAACAACACATAAACTTGTTTGCTTCACTTTCACCGTTATATTTTGCCGGTCTCGTTTGACGCTAGCTTGTATTACTTGTAGTTGCTGTTGTCAGTTTTTACTCTTTCATTTAATTTCGTATATTTTTGGCATTTCGCCTTTGCCGCTGCTCTCAATTACACTGCTGCCACTCTCGGCCACCTTCACTGCCACTTCCGTTCTTAGCCAATCTACTAACACAGAGGAAAGTTGAGTGAAATTCTTTTGAAATTCCCAGCCACGTTCTGTTCGCATTGAATTGATAACGTTGACTGAATCGCGTTTGGCCAGAAGGTTTACTTTTATTCGCTGTTGCTGCACGCGCTTGTTGTAGGATACTTTCGTCAAGCTTTTCGGCATAAGCGAAAGCTCTCCAAAAGCATTAGGGTAGACTGGCAGCCTGACTAATAGGACGGAATATACGAGCGTCAAAAAGAGAGTGTAAATTGTGCTTAAGAGAACATAATTTTGCAAACTTTATACCAGTTTGATTTGTTAAAGAACACTTACAAGAACTATCACATTCACTTTGAGCGCCGTGCAAATTTGATAGTTACGTTCAATAGATTAAACATTTACAAACCTATTAAGTTGTTTAGATATCTGTGGAGATAAAAACTCTATTCGGTACAATTTTAATAAAGAAACTCTTATAATTTTCTTTAATACAACGATTAAATCGATATTGATGAGTTTCTGATTCTGAGCAAATTAGTTAATTAGTTACTGAGTTTCTACAACAGAAATTCTGTGGTAATATAAAGCCTCAGATCTAAAGATTTGACACCAACGACTAATTTTTGTGGAATTTTCGCGAAATCGAGATGAGGTTGTGAGTGGAAGTCCACACACTTCGTCCCCTAGAGACGGGTTCTTGTGGAATCTAATACAGTGACCATGTAAGTTCACAAAGGAGCGTCAATTTAGTGTTTCATTCTTAAAGAAAGTTGTTTTCAGCAGAAAATTTGGGGAATGCTGTCTTCATAATGAAACATCTCCAAATAGCCTGAAACTTCGGGAAATCCGTCAAGCTATTTAGTTGTCTCCGGATTGAACATCTCGCCACCAAATCAATCATGTGGAAAGTACATATATCCAGTCTTCTGGATATGCGTACGTTTAGAGGGTGCCAAGTATCGACTTGGATCCTGCCTAAAATCTACAATCACAACAAACAGCAGTTTTTTACTTGACTTGCACTCATGTACTCTGAGATTAATTACACTGGATCACAAATTTGAATTTGTTTTTTGTTCCACGGATGCCACTATCCAATTTGTATGTGGAATCGCTCGCTGATTTCGAAAATCGAGTAAATTTTTTTTTTTATGAATACGTTTTTGAGATATTTTCAATTTACCGTTATTCGACCAAAAAAAAACAGGTGTCTTCATTTAATCATATATATCTCATTGACCAGTTGAGCAATCTTACTGTAAATTATAGAAAATAAAAGTGAATGAAATTTCCTAAAAATATTGTCTACTCCATTTTTCCTTAGGCCTTATAATTTCCGAGAAATGTATTAATCACTTCGTGTTTTTAAAAATTAAAAAAAAAAATTTTTGGCAAGGAAAAAATTTTAAAACAAAAGATATTTTTTTAATTTTTTTTATTTTATATGAAGTCCTGTTTCTTTATAAAAAACTAAGCTTCCAACCAACAAAATCCATGGATAAATAGGAAAGTTGTACATGATCAAATAAATATATCCAAGTCGCGCAAAGTCAATGTATTCGTATATGCGTTCCTAGTGTGTAAGTAAAAAGTCAATTTTCATGTAGTTTTTAGTTTTTATAAACTCACTTATTTATATATTAGTAATATATATTAAAACAATGTGTTATTTTAGTCTTAAGTGGATGTTCTTACATTATAGCCGAAATGATTATGTGTTTTGTTTTGTCGTTTATTTAGTTTAGGATCGGTTTCTCTTATGAGAAACCAACAGTAGTCACCCATCATACCGACGTCCCAGAAACCTTGGTATCGATTCTCAATTAATTTCATTTGCTGGTGAAACCTTTCGCCATGCTCGTCACTTTCGTCCCCGAGATTTG
>NW_017537678.1:703835-723585 GCF_001853355.1 Bactrocera latifrons
AAACTGGATACGCAACTTCAGCGAATGTGGAACTGGCAATGAAACGGTAGGTACGTTAGCATAAATCACTTTTCTTGATTTTCCAAAGCCAAGTACTTTTGTCATACAAATATAACAATCTTCTGAGTAGCATGTAGGTTCTCGCCATATCATTGGTACATTAAATTTCATGTATCGCCTGAAAAGGAAAAAAATAAAAAATTACTATTAAATAAAAAGAAGCATAGTTTCATAATTTTAATAAATACTTTGTTGATCCTGATTCCCATTGAACCAATATTATTCGACACAAGGAACACAAAATATTCAGAGTCCATGGTTTATCAATATTTTTAGGCTCAATACCAAAATATTTTGAATATATAGATTGGATCGAATCTCTAAACTGCCTCCGATGCCGTACAAGAGTATATTCACCGCATATGTAATAGAACATATCCGGATCGTTGGTACACTCAAATTCTCGCGTATGTTTACTCATTTTATTTTAAAAATAGCTCACGGTTTCTTATATTGCAATTATAAACTGGAACCGGCGAGCCTTACAGATATTATGAACTTTCAAGAGGCATTTATCCTTATATATAGCTTGATCGCGAAAAAATAAAAACAAACTAAACCTACCTAAATAAAAAAGTTCCTTCATATTAACGAGCCGGGAAAAGAAAATAGTACCTGCTGTTGATGGCCTTAAAAAAATTCATGAATTTACCAAGATATGTATGTGTGCATGTAGGTATGCATGTTTGAATTAAATTTATTTGCATTAGGAATTCTCTGCAACTAATTACCCTGCGAAAATCTGCCTGTATACCTACACACATGTTAAGCAAATTAACATGACTACAGGGGTTTCGAACCTGACACCTCTTGCTTTCGATGCAAACTACCTACTACAGCAGTATTTGAGTATTACTGTTCTAAAAGTATTATTTGATTTTTTTTAAACGAATAGCGGTATTAGTTTATTCTAATGATATTCCATAACAATCCCAACCCTACTTTACACAATACATACGCATATACCTATACATTGACTTTGCGCGACTTGGATATATTTATTTGATCATGTACAACTTTCCTATTTATCCATGGATTTTGTTGGTTGGTAGCTTAGTTTTTTATAAAAAAACAGGCCTTCATTTAAATTTAAAAAAATTTAAAAAATATCTTTTGTTTTAAAATTTTTCCTTGCCAAAGTTTATTTATTTTTTTTAATTTTTTCATAAAAAAATTTCAAAACACGAATTGATTAATAAATTTCTCGGAAATTATAAGGCCTATGGAAAAATGGAGTAGACAATATATTTAGGAAATTTCATTCACTTTTATTTTCTATAATTTGCAGCAAGATTGCTCAATTGGTCAGTGAGATATACATGATTAAATGGAGACACCTTTTTTTTTTTTGTCGAATAACGTTAATTGCAAATATCTCAAAAACGTATCCATAAAAAAAATTTATTCGATTTTCGAAATCAGCGGCCATTTCACATACAAATTGGATAGAGGCGTTCATGGAACATTTTTGCTCTAAACCAGTGTTATCAGTATCTCGATATAAAGGAACTATTTGACGGTATATTAAGTAAACGCTTTGGACTTGAAATTTTGGAGCCATGTTTCATCCATTGTCACATACCGATTCCAAAACTTTAGTTTATTAATCATATAATAATCAACTGGACGTTCTTTTTGGTCAAAACTGAGCACGCGAGCACTCACATTGCACACTGCTTTCTCACGCGCTAATATTTATGAATGATATGATCTACATGTTCAGTTTATATCTTTGGAGTACCTGTTATCACGAAGAACTTTACTTTTCGGTCATACAAAATTATTTTGTGGACTTTTGTGATGTTTTCGTTGGTAACAACCTCATTTTGGGAATACAGTGCGTACACGGTCTACTGCGTTCATTTCACTTCATCTAAACATACCAACCCTTAATAATTAATTTTCCTGGGTCAGTGTCCAAATACTGCTTTTTACGTGGCGGATCGCAAACACAGCGCACAACCCTGGAATAATTCGCTTTCTCACTTTAGCTGGCCTTCAAATCCTGGGGAGACTTGGTCTATGACCGGAAGTCGTGAGCTGCTTGATCCATATGTTACAGAGTCCAGTGGCCACTCCCAAGTGAATGACGCTCAGAGAACTTTTTTCACTTGCGTGATGGAGTCATGTGTAGAAGTTCACGCAAGTGAGGAAAGTTATCTGATCGCCATTCACTTGGGAGTGGCCAGAAACGAATATTTTACATATGACTCAAGCAGCTCACGACTTAAGGTCCTTGACCAAGTATCCTCTGGGTAGCCCAAGAACATCCGTTTGAAGGCAGCTAAAGTGAGAAGGCGAAACATTCCCTGCATAGGGGTGTGCGCTGGGTTTGGGACCCGCCATGTAAAAAAACCACCCCAATGACAACGCAACAACAGCCTCGGATGAGAGACCCCACTTTTGATGACGAATATGGCAAACGAAATAAGGACTACGAATTGAGGGCATGCACCTGCAATGTCCGGTCCCTTAATTGGAAAAGTGCCGCTGCCCAGCTGGTTGATGTCCTCGTAAAAATAAAGGCTGACATCACCGCCGTCCAAGAAATGCGATGGACGGGACAAGGACAGAGAGAAGTAGGTCCTTGTGGTATTTACTACAGTGGCCATATGGTTTGGTGTGGGATCCGTGGTGGGAGAGAGACCCCGTAGCCGAGTACTATCATTCACTGTGGTGAATTAACGTCTAGCCACAATCCGCATCAAAGCGAGGTTCTTCAACATATCGCTGATGTGCGCCCACGCCCCGACGGAAGAGAAGGACGATGTGAAAAAAGATGCCTTTTATGAGTGCTTGGAAAGCACTTATGAGAGCTGGCCCAGCCACGATGTCAAAATCGTGCTTGGCGACTTTAACGCCAGGGTCGGCAAAGAAGGTATCTTTGGCACTACGGCCGGTAAATTCAGCCTCCACGAGGAAACATCCCCAAATGGGTTGAGGCTGATCGACTTCGCCGGGGCCTGAGATATAGTTATCTGTGGCACTAGATTCTAGCATAAGAACACTTATCAAGCTACTTGGCTGTCTCCGGATTGAAAAACTACCAACCAGATCGATCATGTTGTGATAGTCGGAAGACACGTCTCCAGTATTTTAGATGTGCGTGCGCTCCGTGGTCCTAACATAGACTTGGACCTCTATCTTGTTGCAGCCAAGATTCGCACCCGCCTCTGTGCAGCAAAACACTCACGCCATCAAACACAAGGAATTTCGATGTCGAGAAGCTGCAATCACAACAGACAGCCGAACGATTTTCTACTCGGCTTCCACTCCTGCTCTCTGAGAACACTCGTCAACAACTCGGTATAAGGGAACTGTGGGACGGCATTTCAAACTCCTTACGTACAGCTGCAACCGAAACCATTGGTTTTCGAAAAGTGCAAAAGAACAGTTGGTACGACGAACAGTTCCGTGTCGCAGCGGAGAGAAAACAGGCTGCCTACCTCGCAACGTTACAATCGACCACAACACGTGCGGGATGGGATAGATACCGAGAGTTTAAGATGGAAGCGAGACGCATTTGTAGACAGAAAAAGAAGAGGCCGAAATGCGTGAGTTCGGAGAGCTTGATAAGCTGGCCGACAGGGGTAATGCTCGAAAATTCTACGAAAAAATGCGGCGGCATGCAGAAGGTTTCAAGACTCATATTCTTATAGAATCCCCAAAGGTGATCTAGTTAGGGAACCCTTCTCCAGCCTGCTGAATGGCAGTAAACGCACAACGCCAGGAGAAGGCGAACCCGATTCTCCAATTGATGACGATGGAGCCGCCGTTCCACTGCCCGACCTGGAAGACGTTCGAATAGCAATTACCCGCCTGAAGAACAACAAAGCGGCGGGGGCCGATGGATTGCCGGCCGGGCTATTCAAACACGGCGGCGAAGAGCTGGTAAGGGGGCCAGCTTCTTTGTAAAATAATGTCGGACGAAAGCATGCCCAACGATTGGAATTTAAGTGTGCCATGCCCAATCCACAAAAAGGGAAATCCCACTATCGGGTCCAACTACGGTGTAATAAGCCTCCTCAACATCGCATATAAGGTTCAATCGACCGTATTGTGTGAAAGAGTAAAGCCAACCGTCAACAAACTGATTGGACCTTATCAGTGTGGTTTTAAACCTGGCAAATCAACAACCGTCCAGATATTCACCATGCGCAAAATCGTGGAAAAGACCCGGGAAAGGAGAATCGACACTCACCACCTCTTCTTCGATTTCAAAGCTGCTTTCGACAGCACGAAAAGGAACTGCCTTTATGCCGCGATGTCTGAATTTTGTATCCCCACAAAACTAATACGGCTGTATAAACTGACGTTGAGCAACACCAAAAGTCCCGTCAGAATCGGGAAGGACCTCTCCGAGCCGTTCGATACCAAACGAGGTTTCAGACAAGGCGACTCCCTATCGTGCGACTTCTTCAACCTGTTTCTGGAGAAAATAATTCGAGCTGCAGAACTAAATAGAGAAGGTGCCATCTTCTATACGAGTGTGCAGCTGCTGGCGGATGTCGATGATATTGATATCATCGAACACAACACACGCGCCGTTAGTTCTGCTTTCTCCAAACTGGAGAAGGAAGCACAGCAAATGGGTCTGGCGGTGAACGAGGGCAAGGCGAAATATCTCCTGTCATCAAACATAACTTTGAAGTTGTAGATAGTTTCGTATATTTGGGAACCAGCGTAAACACCACCAACATTGTCAGCATAGAAATCCAACGCAGGATAACTCTTGCCAACAGGTGCCACTTTGGACTGAGTAGGCAATTGAGAAGCAAAGTCCTCTCTCGACAAACAAAAACCAAACTCTATAAGTCACTCATAATACCCGTCCTGCTATATGGTGCAGAGGCTTGGACGATGACAACAACTGATGAGTCGACGTTACGAGTTTTCGAGAGAAGCTCCTGCGGAAGATTTAGAGTGCTTTGCGCATTGGCAACGTGAATATCGCATTCGATGAACCGATGAACTGTATGAGTTATATGATGACATTAATATAGTTCGGCGAATTAAGAGACAGCGGCTGCGCTGTCTAGGTCATGTCATCAGAACAGATGAAAACGCTCCAGCTCTGAAAGTAAGCGAAGCAGTACCCGCCGGGGGAAGCAGAGGATGAGGAAGACCGACACTCCTTTGGAAAGACCAGGGGTTAAGAGTATGCAGAGCTTAGTAAATCAGCTACATTCTGTGTTATTCATCTCCACACTGTTGTTGGAACCTAGAAATAGTTTATTATTATTAGCTTCCTAATATTATCTAATATATATCTTATGGTCAGCAACTGCTCGGAAAAAACCGAATGACTTATCGATTCACTACGATTTTACAAAAAATCTCAACCGATGATTTATCAAGTGGCATGTATAGGGAAAATCACTTGCAATGAACGCCTGACTACACCAAACCAAAAAAGAAAACAACAACAGATTCTGTCAATGTCGAACTGAACGAAGTGTTATGAAAGCATTTCCGCTCGTATGCACCGTTATATAGTTTAATGCAAGCGGAAACGGTGTCGCTCCTCAACGGCTACGGCACACCAACTACAGTTATGTAAAAATAAACACACAGTAGCTGACAAGCCGGGCAATGGCAACTCAGATAGAAAGTGGCGAAGGGGGAGACTGAAATAAAACTAAGACAAAGCAGCGACCAGTGTGAAGGTTTACAATGTCGACAGGGGGAGGTGAGCGGCAGTGCAATGAGATTAAAGTAGCAGCATGCAACACGACAAAGGGCTTCGCAAAACATGCATATGCAGAGGTCACAGGTGCAGCAACGCAGGGGCCGCAGCATAAACATACACGAGAGCGCACGCGAGCATATAGTAGATATTTTGTTGTTTATGTGTAAAATATATAAATGCGTGTAGATATATATAAATGTGTGTGTGTGTATGCAACAATGCAAGCGCTTGAACTTCAATATTCAGTGCAACAATAAAAGTGCACGGAGACTCAGGAGAGGTTGAGTGAGGTTACATGTAGTACACACACAAACATCCATACGTGCTGATAGAATAGTAAAATATCGATTTGAATATTAGGTGAGCTGACAGCGCCTGACACCGACACAACTCATCACTGTGCTCATACGCCGCACAGTGGGGTAAATGGTGCTCAAAATGGAGATTAATTCCCACAAGTATTCTAGTTATGGAAAAGTTATTTTTTTCTTTTAGATAATTAATCATAAAGAAGTAAGAAAATAATGCAATTCGAGTTTTTTGATTGTTTTTTTTTATATTTTAAAAAATAAAAATATGCTGAACATCGGTTTTCTAAATTTTTAACTTTTTTAAGCTTAAAATTTTATTTAAAATATATAAACTGTTTCGTCATCACTATAATTTATTCATGATCATTTTCGTCTTCGCTTGAATTTTTATCATCGCCTTCATCATCATCGTCATCATCAACTCCATTATTATTGCCACTCTCTATCACGATCAACTCTAATGCTTCTTCGGGTAAATCCTGCACTTTTTTTTGGTAATTTTCTTGTGGTTGATATAACGAGGTCAGAACTGATTAAAAGTCTATTAAATATGTCTTCATTTGCTTTTTTTCTGCTGCATTTGCGAGAAATATGTTCTCTAAAATTCTTAAAGTCTTCGTTTCGAGCTTCCTGCGCTTCTTCTGATAATTGTCCGATTGGCAACATAGCGTTCGATATTATCTCTGGTCCATGGATAAAATATTTGTGAAGTGTTGGAGGCATGTTATACCAAGGATAACATTCAACGAAATATTTTGCTGTATTTAAAGCGTAGTCACGAAACTTCTGTACCTCAATATCGTGCCCACTAGAAACAACTACGAGTATTGTATGCATCTTTTTAATCTAATTTGTGTCAACTTTAGTAATTGCTGCTGACATCTCGGGATTTTGAAAGAAACGCCTAGTTGTATTGCCATCGTTAGAATTCCCAAAGCCAGGTTTCGTTTGGTCAACAATCAGACCAATTTTGTCTTTAAATCCTTTTTGAAACCGTGCTTTATTTTTCGAAACTAATAGTTTCTCGCTTTCTATTCCACTTTTTTAGCTTGCCACTTTTTTTATAGACAATTTATATGATAAAGAAGACATTCAAAGAATTTTCTGTTTTTACAACTTTCTTCACCATTTCATCAATTTTATTAAAGTCTTTCGAGCTAGCTCCACATAAATAACATTTTTGTGTAGATGTTGTTTCTGTTAATGCGTTGCATACTTTTCCATCAACCATAGATAAAACTAAATTGTGTTTAAATTCCAAATATTTATTTCCATAAGGTATAACCGAATTAACAAGATTTCGTATTTCTATACCAACTCTTTCGTTTTCAGTTCTAGAAACAGCTGTGGACTCTTTTACGAATTCAATTTTTAAAGGCCTGCAGAACCTGGTAGAAGCTGGGCGCGGATTTTGCCACATAATTTTGCTTACACAAATCAATCTGAATCATTTGCACCCATGAGCTATGTCCAGAGCTTCCATCGAATCCCCACTTAGTGTACAAGGATAAATTCGTCATTTCCTCATCGTTCAATGTTTTAATTACGTTATTTTGGGCTAAAGTTATACGCTCAGTGGTATGGTCTACAAGGGCTTGCAAGYTTACTTGTGCTGAAATCTCGCAAAAATGCATGCTCTCACGTCTAGGATAACAATCCTTTTTTGCTGATTGGACATATGAATAGCAAGGAARCCTATCTGGAGCAGATTGCCTTATAACATTGTACTGTTGTCGAACAACTTTGCTTCCATCAAAACAAATAAAGCGTCTTCTTTGAACATTTGCTGTGATAGTGATGATTTGGCAATACTTTTATGCATTTTTTTCGCTCTCGATGGTGAACTTGCAACCTCTTTCACTATTTGACGCTTCCACTTGCCCTGAAGCTCTAAAACTCATTTGTGCAGCATAAGCTAATAAAGGCAAAGGCACACTATCTCTTAAAAATTTACTTTTTTTTGCTTCGTTTTCTCATTTGATTCTTCAAATGAAAGTTCTTTGCGGCCACGTTTCATTCCTTGTGAATGGGAATCCAGCCAACTTTGGTTTATTCTAAGGAAACGCTCTTCATGCCTATTGGCTCTGCTCCAACGAATTTTAAATGGACTAATAAAGATTTTTATCCTGTCATCAAACTCTTTTGTAAATTCATCAGGTGGCTCAATACGCTTTTCCAATTGCTCTTTTAAAAATTCAAATTTTTCATTAAATTTATCACAGCCAGATTTTTTTCATTATGTCATAAAGACTTTGACGAGGAACCCAAATTACATTAGAAYTGGTTCCTATAAGGAAGATAATAATATTTTTATCCTCTTTAAATGTAGTCAATGTCGGTATCGCGTTTAACATGATAGTTAAATATATTATTTCTCTCAACTGCACTTGACATACAAACATTAGTAATAAAAATTGCGCGGGAAAAAGCAATGTCGGTTATCATAATTTTACATATACCCTAAACCTTAGATAAGAACCTTATGCCATATTAATTAATTATTACAAAATGTAAGAAATCAAAATTTTATTTCAAAAATTTGTGTGATGATGTTTATTATTATAAATATGTATGTAAAACGCGAATTTTAGACTATTCCGGAATATGTTCTTATGAAGTTAAACTGCCGCTTATCGCAACGTAGGGTGTGAACAAAGCAAACAGGCATCCACTGAACAACAAAAACAATAACAAACCGTTTTTTTGCAACTCTTCCGCCTTGAGAAATTCATGTTTATTTGACCAGGCAGGTCAAGGTTCGCATAAGGAAATGCATATACTGAGAGAGTGGGCAGTATTGGCGCAACTTTTTTTTTTACAAAAAGAAACCACAACAGCCATAGATTACAGGAATGAAACAAGATTTGCTTTACCCCGCTTAACTCACAACTATATGTCTGCATATAAGGTTGAAATACCAATATTTTAAGGCCTTCGCCCAAAAAAAATTAAAATACTTAGAGACACGTAAAAACACAAATGAAATCTTTTTGTATTTACTAAATTAACTGAACAAGAAGGCTCCATTACAATTTTCTCAAGATTTGTACAGTTAAAGAAAATAAAAAACTTCGAAAAATGAAACAAATCACATATATCACTGTGCGCATGCAAAAAGAAATAAACTTGCAAGTTTCAGAGAATATTACAAGAAAACTGTAATTTTCTTTCCAACTATTTGTTCAGTTGGTGATGTAGAATTTTATCTACTTTTGTTTGATACCAAAAATTTACTTATACCTTGAATTTTGATTTTTGAATTAAACTCCAAAATCGACACATTTTACCCCAATGTGCGCCGGCTGGAAGGTGAGGGCAACAAAGGCTTACAATAACTAACCAACAACAATAAAATAGCCAATAGTTTCCTACACCCCTCAATCACTTCCACTCACCCATTACGTAGGACGGTGCACTTTCATTCACAGCAAGTTTCTCTTCAATTCGCCTGGGTATGTTTTGCCTGTGCATTTGTGTGTGCATCACATGTGCCTGTGGTGTTCGCGCAACTTGGTTGCACCTTTGTAACGAGACCGCAAAACGTCCTCGCATGTGGATTTTGCAACAAGCGTTTGAAAGACGCTCGGCTGAAGACTAGCGCTGCGTAATGGAAGACCGCACATAACTTTACAACAATTTGTTATTGAACTTGAAAGGTTACCTGCACCACTCGTTTGTTAACCAACGAAAAGGTGAAGCGTATCGATTATTTACGCTTTATACTGTGAGCTTTCGTTTTGATTTTAAACTTCAATGGGCGCAATTGCATTGATTTGAAAGGGAATCCTTAGATTAAGGCTATTTGAACTAACAATACCAAAGTGAACCACAAATTTCTAACTGTAACATCTAATATTACCATACAATGAGACCTATGTATATATTAGTTAAATTAAAAAAGTTAAAGTTGCCTTCTATGAGAGCTTGGAGCGCACCTAACAGAGTTCCCCCCACCTCGAAGTCAAAATCGTGTTTGCCGACATTAACGCTAGGGTGCACAAAATAGGTATTTTTGGCACAGCTTCCACGACGAAACATGCCCAAATGGGTTGAGCCCGATCGACTTCGCCGAGGCCCGAAATTTAGTTAACTGTAGCACTAGATTTCAGCATAAGAAGATTCATCAAGCTACGTGGATGTCTGCGGATCAGAAAACCACCAACCAGATCGATCATGTTGTGATAGACGGAAGACACGTCTCCAGTGTTTTAGATGTGCTTACGCGCCGAGGTCCTAACATCGTCTCGGACTACTTGCTGCAGCCAAGATTCGCACCCGCCTCTGTGCAGCAAAAAACGCACGCCAACAAACATAAGGGAGGTTCGACGTCGAGAAGCTGCGGTTACAAAAGATAGCCGAACGATTTTTTACTCGACTTGCACTCCTCCTCTCTGAGAGCATTCGTCAGCAACTCGGTATAAGGGAACTGTGGGAGGGCATTTGAAGCTTCTTACGCACAGCTGCAAAAGAACCATTGGTTTTCGGAAAGTCAAACGATCAGCTGGTACGATGAGGAGTGCCATGTCGCAGCGGAAAGAAAACACACTGCCTACCTCGCAACTTTACAACCGACCACAACACACGCGAGTTGAAGAGGTATACGCATTTGCAGACAAAAACAAAGAAAAACATTAACTTCGGCTGCACCGAAGCTAATATACCCTTCACAGGGTTATTTTTTTTAGTAACTATGTGCACAGTTTGTATGAAAGCTATAAGCTATAGTAATCCGATCTGAAGATTTTTTTCGGAAATTATGTTATTACTGTAAGCAGTAATCCATGTCAAAATTCGTGAATATATATCGTCAAATGAGGAGGTTTCTCATACCAGTTCTATAGTAAACCGATCTGAACAATTTCTTCATATTATCTTAGAAAATAACCTGTGCCAACTTTTGTGAAGATACATTGTCAAATGTCAAAGTTGTCCATACAAGAACTTGATTCCGATCGTTCAGTTTGTATGGCAGCTATATGTAATAGTAGTCCAATATCAACAGATCCGACAAATGAGCAGCTTCTTGGAGGGAAACTGAGGGACTAGTTCGCATATATACAGATAGACCGACGGACAGACTGACGGTCATACTGATCGTTTTCATATACACTTTATAAGTTCTCCGATGTTTCTTTCTGGATGCTACAAACTTCATAGCAAACTTAGAATACCCTGTTCAGGGTATACAAATAAATTTTATCGATAACAAGAAAATAAATTGACAAAATATGTGTTCATCGTTGAAATAAGAGCACATAAGAGCACATACAATGCTTACCAGAAGAAATTCGTTATCTGGATTTTCGGAAATATCTAAATTATATAAATACCTAAGGAAACATATCTTATTTAAGTAGAGTAGAGACTGACCCCATGGTGTTCAGTGAGGGAAGTGCTTATGAACTTTCCTTAAGCCTTTATTAAGCCATTCTTTTTTTTTAGTAAAAGCACTTTCTTCACATACTAAGCTCAAATATACGATACGCGGGAGAAGCAATTCTCCTATAATGATTGACTCTGTATTAAGATTTTCATAATACAATTCTGACTTATGTCTGCCCGTGCCCGTTAGGAACAATCAAGAGGAAGCCAAATGCAAGATAGTGAAAAATATGACGAGAAAAAAACAAAGGAGTTATTACAAGCGTTCAGGAAAAGCGCGCTAAAAATGAGAATGTATCATGACAACATTTGCCGTAGCTGCGAGGGGAGTAAGGAAATAGCTCTAAACCACCCCTGTGATTGCCCAGCTCTATCACAATTGCTGTAGAACTCTTGGAACCCAAATCTAAAATACCTATCGATAGAAAGCAGGAGAAAAGTTGTCACATTGAGGATACCAAGTGGTTCGAAATGAAACGACGTAGTAATACTTAAAAGTCTTACGGGTAGTGTATCAAAATGGTGCAGTTTAGCGCTAATTGAGACCGTTGAGGTAGTACTCTTCCTACATTCTTAACAAATGCTCAGTATTTAAATATATCTTTGGAGCACATTGCACAGAACCACTAGATTACCCGCCAGTCTTCCTCTAAACATTTATTCGAAATTCCGTACATGAGAGCGTAGACATATAATTGCCTTAGAGCCATTGGAGTAGCTTTCTAAACTCAGACAAGTCTAACTGCTTTAAAAATAATAAACCAGAAAAAAGTACAGCCTTTGTGTTAACTTTGACTAAGTTCTGTGAATTCGTTTAGCATCTGGATCACTAACTGATTCTCAGTTTGAGCAAATGCTTTCTCTATCTGAACGTAGCAAATATAGAGGCATGGATCATTTCCGAGATATGTATGGAACCTTTTTTTCTTATTAGCAGCTTCTGAAGATTTTTTTCAGTTTATTCCTTCAGATAGTGGCAGTTGTGTAGCCATATTCACTTCTTTCTGCTATTATTACGCTATACTTTTTATAACAAACTCACCATTCTTTTAGGCTAACAAAAACTAGTTCGGCGAAAGTAAACTAGTTGTAGAGTTCGTTTCCTTAATTCTCATTTCGCTCAAGGGCGCGCTCTGCTATGAATACAGAGAAACCTTTGGTTCCAAAAACGGATACGATTGAGGCACTTTTAATCCATTTAACGCTCAGGCGAGTGGCCATTAAGGCGCATAGCGGTTAAAACAGGATACCACAGCGATTGAAGTAATACACAATGAGCATGGCAAACGCATAAAATGCGAAACGGACGGAATTGTCGAAAGGATCACAATCGTTTCGTGTTGATTCGCTTCGTTAAACAAACGCAACGGTAATATGTACAAAAGGCGATTTACATTTAAAGGCAAATTACAAAAGCAAATAGAAATGTGAACATTTAAAAGTACAAAAACAACAACAGCAAAATCAAAAGGAAAGCGTAAATACCGAAAATAAAATTGGGATAATGAAAGTTGCAGAAGAAATATGCAACAAAATATAATGAAAGCGGGTAAGAATGTAACAAGACTCGTTTACGCAAATCGTCCGGTGTTAACTCGACCCAAAATTTATGGATCCACTTAAAAATAGCAAAATATGCTTGAGGCCAAGCAGAATATGTTTCACTAAATTACGCTGCGGCAGCGCTGAGTAAACACCCAACAACACACACACGCGTGCAAACGCTGGATGCAAATGAAATAGACGCGGTTAAAAATGGCGAAAAAAGCGAAAAAAGGGAAAATGTGAGAAGAGAAACATCAAAGCAAAGCAAATTGCAATAAGCAACAAAAAACGGCGTCCCAACCGTACGCCTAACGGTATGTTGATATACACTCACACACACACACACGCACACTCTAAACGTACGCGCATGGAAGTCGCTGGAAAAAAATCAAGCAACAATTTTAGCGAAAGTGATGAGCTAGCCGAAGCGCCTAGCGGTATCTGTCGTCGCAGAGATTTGCGCTCACTTATGAACAAATTAAGTTAATATACGCTTAGGCGGCAGTAAGCAAAAAGCTGGGCACTTCTTGCAGATTTTCGACTGAGTTATCCCGAGTGAAAAATGCAAAAAACGAAATGAGTAATGAGTAGGTCTTTAACTGTGTTAGTGATAAATTGTCGTGTATGAGACCGTGTGGACAAGGAGAGCTTTGGATTAAAACACATATGTATATATATAATATGCAATGAAGTAAAGATAAATCTTAAAAAATAAGTAAGTCTTACAAATGCATTTCTTATAGCATCCTAAGCACGTAACCGTCTAACAATTTGCATGCGAAGGAAACTGCTTTGCTAGTTCTTTCTAATTACCTTGTTAGATAGATAACAATAATACTTTATGAGGATATTTATTTTATTGAGCCAGCTTGTACAAGTATAACAGCAAAATACCATAGTAATTCGATCTGAAGAATGTGTTCGGGAATAATAGCATTGTCTTAAAGAGTAATCCATTGCAAAAGAATATCTTGCCAAATACAAAGTTTCCATAAAAGAACTTGAATTTGTTCGGACAGTTAGTATGGCACCTATTTCTCATAATGGTCCGATATCGGTGGTGCCAACCAAAAACCGAAATGTATTTCATTCTTCATCAAATAAGAGCGTTTTCTGAAATTTTTTTATTTATTTATTTATATATTTTATAAAACGGTTAATGTTATTGTTATTTGTCCGAACGAGTAGGTCAGATGGTTTGATGTTACCAAAAATCAAAACTCTTTGATGTTGTACGTCTGCGCAGTGATCGAGGATATGAAGTATTGTGAAATCTTCCGAACCACATAAAGTGCATATGGGTTTGCTTCACTATTCAAAAGGTGCCCATGTGTCGCAAATGTATGTCCAATCCTTATGCGTGTGAATATTTCTATATCTTTACAGGTGATGGT
Source organism: Bactrocera latifrons (assembly GCF_001853355.1). Classification (NCBI taxonomy): domain Eukaryota; kingdom Metazoa; phylum Arthropoda; class Insecta; order Diptera; family Tephritidae; genus Bactrocera; species Bactrocera latifrons. The sequence goes on from NW_017537678.1 coordinate 718,217, forward strand.
ATTGGAATAATGTGGTTTTTGGCCTAATGGATTACCAGGTTTATAGTAGTGGTTATAGCGTTTAGACAACAGGCCGAGATATGTTGTTTAACGTATGAAGTATGCTGACGTATGCAAGGGCTCTTTGTTTGCTTCTTTCGCTCGTTTGTCAACCATTTCATTTCCTTGAATCCCTGTGTGTTCAAGTATTAACATAGTTTTCATTATGTCATTGTGTTGAGAAATGAGGTTTTTTATTTTTGTAATCAGGTGGGAATCGTGTGATTGGTTAAAAATGGCGTCTATGGCGGATTTACTGTCGCTGCAAATAATAGTTTTATTTCCATTCCTAGCGTTAAAAAGAATCCCTTCCAATAATGCAGCTGTTTCCGCTGTAAATACCGAGCAGTACGAGGGCAAAACATAAGCAGCTATGGTGACACCGTTCTTGTTTGTCAAAGCAAAAGAGGTGGAGGTATCACTTTTAGATCCGTCTGTAAATATAAGCTCCCAATCATCTCTATAAGGTTGAAAGTTTCTTTATATAGCTGAACATATTCCGTGTTGCTGGTAAATTGCTTGCGACATTGTTGTGTAACGCTGATTAAACTTGAAGATAATGTCATGGAAGGCGGAATTATTGAAGGTTCAACCGCTGTAGGGCTCGTAATTATCCCGAGTTGCTTGGAAATGGTTAGACAACGAATTATGGTTGAGGATTTGTTGTATCTGCGTGAACATTGGAGAGTGCTCTTTGCATTCATTAGTGTTAACTCGTTTCTGCACAGAAGCAACTTTGGAATGAGTAGCAGTATGTTATGCGTGATCCTTTGCTGAATATCTGGTAACCCGGATTCTTTTAAAATAGCTTTGATTTGGGTGATACAAACAATTTTTTGATGATAAATACTTTACAATGTTTAGTCTTAGAAATAAGTTTGATCGAATACATTTACAATGTTCTTTATATGAAAGCGTTTTGTCAAATATTAAGCCTAGAATTTTTAAGCTATTACTATGGGGAATTTGTGTATATAAAAGTATAAGATGGGAAATGAGCAATTGTGTTTTCTACAAATAAGAAATGTGGAGCTTTTGTTTAATGAACACCTGAGATTTCGGACCCTTTGTTGACATCATTTAAAATATTTATAAATGCATGTTTAACTTGTCTTAAGTCTTTAATTTTGTGCAAAGATCATGACGTCATCTGCGTAGATGAAGTGTTTTATTTGTGAATTAGTACTAATTATGGCGCTGACTTTGTTAAACGCAATGATGAAGAGAGTTGTCGAGAGTGGTGAGCCCTGGGGTATACCGTTGTTCAACTTGAAAATCTGTGATTGGCATTTATTGGCACATACGATAAATTTCGTTGATATAAGAAAGATTTGATAATGTTAAAAATTTTGTGTCCAATTTCCATTGCTTAAGTCCACTGATTACCATGTGAACTCCAACCCTGTCGAAGGCTTTTTCTAAATCCAGGCTTAGAATGGAAACGTGATTACGGGCTGTCAAGTTAGTGGAAGCGAAGTATTCAAATTGTAACAGGGGATCTATTACTCCTAATCCTTTTTGAAAACCGAGTTGGTGCGGACTTATGAGTCGATTTACTTTTGCATACCACATCAGTCTCGAGAAAAGTATTTTTTCTAATGTCTTGGACATACAGAGTCTATAGTTCTCAGTGTAGGAAGAACGCTTATTAGGTGTAAGGATAGGAATGACTAAGGAAACTTTCCATTGTTGAGAATATATACCAGAGTTTAGTATTTTATTATAGAGGTTCACAAGTCTTTTTTTAAGCGAGTATGGGAGATTTTTTAAGATGGGATAGGATATTTTGTCTGCACCGGGTGTTTTTCCTTTTAATGTCGAAAGTTCAATGTGGAGTGCATTTAGAGAAGGTGACGAGTCAGAGTAGGTTTCATTTACTATTCGTTTTTTAATTGCGTTAAATGTATGAGGAACGTTTGTTTCGGAGGAATATGATGACCATGTTTCTGCCAATTTTTCGGCGATTTCTTGGGGTGTGTAAATAGGTCCTGAAGACCTGTTAATGTGGGATATACTGAATCTGAGTGTGGATCCTGTTAGCATTTTAATATCGAACCATATTTGTTTCGGCTTCGTAGTTGGGTTTATATTGGCTGTTAATTTTTCTAATGTTTGCCTTTAGCCAACCTTAGCTCCTTTCTGAAGTTAGCATTAGCCTTTTTATATTCAATTAAATTATAGTCTGTTTTGTTTTGTTTGAATTTTGTCCACAAAGACGTTTCCTATTTCTGAGAATAGATAATAGATTAGACCAATTTGGTAATTTTGCTGAAAACCTTTGGGTATTATTTTGGGGAATGGTTAAATGAGCTGCAGAACGAATAATAGTCTTAATAGCAGATGTTTCAGCATTTACGTTTTCTCTAGCGCTCCTAGTATTGGATAAACTTGCCGAAATATTAATGAATTTTTCCCAGTCTGCCTTTACGGTTAGAAATTTTGATCTTGGCTTAACATTGTACGATTTAGGGGTGGAGAGGGATGTGACTATGGGAAAGTGATCGGAGGTCATCGGTTGTATGAGAAGAGTGTTTGGGTGCTATTATGGATAAGGCCAGGATAATGTCGGGATGTGTAAAGGTATTATGTGTAGAGAAGTGAGTTGCTTTACCATCATTTAGCACGATAAGATCATTTGAAATGACTAAATCTTCGATGATTTCGCCTCTTTTATTTACTGTCTATGATCCCCGCAGTGGACTCCGTGCATTGAAGTCTCCCATTATAATTATTGGAGTAGTAAACTGATTTATGATATTGTCGAGTTCTCTATAAGTAAAATTTTGTTGAGGTGGTATGTAGCAATTAATAATTGTAAATTTAAATCCAATTTCTATTTCAATAGCTAAGCAAGAAATATTGCTGACGATTGAAATTTGCTTATGACTTACAGATTTCTTGACAAAAACTGCAATTCCTTGTTTGGCATATAAGTTTCGTGTACTATTGTGGGAATAGATATGATATTTATTAGGAGGGTACAAATGTTTATTGTATGGGTGGGATGTATGGATTTCTTGGAGTGAGATAATTTCCGGACAAAATTCATTAATAAGGATATTTAAATCAGGGTAGTTATTAAGTAAGCCATTTATATTCCACTGTAAAAATCGCATTGTTTACTCTATCGTTTCATTATCTGTTGTCAGAGAGGGGTACATATGTATATTGTAGGATGAAGTGAGTATGTGAGGTGAATTGGTGTTGTTAGTAAGGAGCTGTAAGTTGAGTAAGCAATGATGAGATCATTACGTGTGTTTGAGAGTCATCGACTGATTCTGGTGTTGTTGTATTTGTTATATTTGCTGTGGTGCAATTGTTTTCGTGTATTTCTTTTTCTTGTGTTTCGTTATTCATATTGTTGGTAGGTTTGTTGTTTGTAATTGAAGGAATATTTTCTGAATATTTGTGAGAGTTTGTTATTTTCGTTTAAGTTGTTGATAGTATTTTTTGCTATACTAGCGAATGTAGCTGAGTTTTCATTGTGTGCAGGAGTAAATACATCGCTTTGTTGTATGTCCGAAAAGTTGGCAGTTTTTGCACCTCATAGAGTTTGGATAGTATGGCCTTACCCTAGTTGTGTACCATGACACTTCAATTTTTTCAGGCAGGTGACATTTATCAAAGGTCAGGGGAACGACTCCACTAGGTACTGGCTTTTGATTTAGGGAATTTGAAAATCGATACAGCTCCCTGTGCTTTTAAGTGTTCAATGATTTCGTCGTCTGAGATTTCATTGAGGCATGGTACGTAAATTGTTCCTTTTGTGTAGTTAAGGTTGTTGTGGAGTTTTATGTCTACATCACATATGCCATATAAAGTTTTCGTAGATATGAATTTTTCAGCTATGTTGTTGTTTTTTACTAGTAATAAAAGTTTTCTGTCTCTTAGTTCTGCTATATATATTATTTCTGTGCTTATATTTTTTAGCGTTTTGTGCACAGCAAAACACGAATATTTGTTTATGGGTTTCTGAGAGTTCGTTGCACTTAGCACTAAATATCTTCTGTTATATTTTGTTGTTGGGGGAGGCTTGGGAAATCATTATTGGGAAATGCTTGAATTTTTTTCTTTTTGATTTGGGACTTGTTGATAACAGGGGGAACCTGTTATCACCAAGGGAGTGCCCCCCTGGGGGCATGTTTCTGGTTGTTCACTATACTATAATATATTCACTCTTTTAAACGTGCTTTAAATGAAAGTTCTCGAAGTTAGAATGCACTTACGAAAAGGGTGTGAGATAATAGAAAAAAAAACCACCTATAGCACAAAAACACAGCCGTTCGGTTTGAGTATCAGTCGATGACTGTTTCTGAAATTTATCATTGAATCTATTGTCTAACTCTTAATCCAGTTAATGTTTTGTGTTTCTTTAAATTGTCGGAAAGAGTGTCTTTTTCTTCGAATTGCGCTTGGCTAATGTCGCACACTAATATGGATTGATCCAATAGTTGCGCTTGTTATCCGGGATGAGCAAACCCAGCATCCATCGCTCTGCCAGCAATAATTCGCACAATATATGAACCACGCGTCTTTCGAGAAGCTTACTACCTTAGCTATCTTGCGCAGGATCATTAGGCAGTTTATCAATACAAGATCATGGACTTTTGCCAGACAAACTGTTGAAAACCTAATAGTGGTACATCAAAACCAAATATTCCAAGGTAAAATAAACTGTTGGAACAATACAAAATATCGCTAAAGGGAAGTATATTATTCAGCAGTATACTGAAGACCGATTTTACCTACTTCCAACCTGAGTAGAGGAAATGAAAAAGATTTAAATTAATTTGGTTTATTCTAATCAAGAGTTTATGAGAAATAAATGTCTCCCAATGGTGGACAATCGCATTCTCGTAATTTTCTAAAACCTTTGAACATAACTGCTATGTAGATAGTGGTAGGTGCATGTGGTTATCGCCCAATCCTTTTAAATTAAATGTATCCACCGGCGGCAGTTGGCCTATAGCTGGTTACAAGGTATATACATTAAGAAATGTAGAAGACGTAATCACGCTTAATAATAAATAACTTTACGCTCCCAAATTTTTTGGATTTTGTGTAAAGTTATCGCTTTAAGAAAATACATAAAGACAAAAAAGTACCTGGAAATTGTATATAAAATGCAAAATATTTAGTGTTTCTGCTATATATATTTCAACGAATTTTCTAGTCCTCGAAAAACTTTTCATAAGCAGTTTTTGGAATGACCTTCAGATCCTTCAGGGAATTTTGTTTTCCATGTGATGGTGCATTATCATCGTGTAAAATCCTTGAATTGTTTTTTCACAATTGTGGCTGTTATCACGTTTATTTTTATTTTTTATTTT